>NW_010420341.1:106751-168313 GCF_000710305.1 Buceros rhinoceros silvestris
ACCTCTGCCTCAGCAAGCACTACAAAAGATAACTCCCTTCACTTCTTTCCTGCCAAGCCAAACGTCCCAAGAAAGCACCACCGGCATAAATGTGCAAGACAGCTTTTGCAGAAATCTGCTCTGTTCCGCCAGCAAATGGCTGTCACTATGAAGTGTATCAGAAGATATTATGAAGACACAGTTTTGTGGAATCTCCATATTATTAGATACTGACATTGCTAATATAGAAAAAAGAAATTTAATTTGGTTATTCACTGACTGTATACAACTCAAGTCTCTTGGAAAAAATGTTTTACCTGCTATTCAGGTGATCTGACAGCAGAATTTGACCTTCCTCTTTTTAAACATTCAGTTTTATTTTAAAGGATTTAAGCAAAGATTCTAAATACGGGTTATGCCCTTGCCTAGTATTTTGACCACCTTTATTCTTCAAGAAGTTATCAAGGCTGCAACCCACATATCAGTAAAGGCATTTGTAGGAAGAAATCTATTTTCAAGGTATGGTTAAGGTTAATAGCTATGTTGCTCTTCCTTTTCAGAACCTCATTTAGCAGCACTATTATGATGATGATGATGATGATTGATTACTAACTTCTGCCTTTTTGCACAAAAAGCACCATTCTTGATTGGCTAACTATAAATGCTGTAATGGTCATTAACACTGTTGCAGGAACCACTGCCAAAGTGATAAATAGATTTGGTTTACATTAGCTACCAGCCTAAAAACATCATTTGACCTCATTAACAGATCTAATCAAATCTGGAGTGATGCTCCCTAAGAAGGAGGACTATCCTTTTTAGGATAAGAACTCTAAGGCTTTTTTCTGGTCTCCATAAATACAAAAGTTGAAATTTTGTTCCATTGAGGTAAGGTTACAATTCTTTCTAAAATGCTTTGTGTAAATGCTGGGCATTCAAATTTTCCTTACTTCTCCAGTCTGCAAGTTAAAACTGCTCCTAGGAGGCATTAAAAGCTACCCATAAAAGACCAGGGAAGCTGTGTGTCTTGGAAAAGTGGTCAGTTTGCTGGAGGAACCAGGAACACAATTCCACGTTAGTATATTGTAACACATTCCTCACTGTTGTTGTGCTTCTCACTTTGGCTACCTAGCAATGTTAGATGGTATTAATGAAGTATGCCTGGAATATGTTTTCTCACATGTCATGCTTAAGTCTTCTGCTAATTACCCTGAGTAACTAATAACTGAGCTCTAGTCAGGCCCTACATTCACTAGGCCATGAGTGTGTGTTACAGCTGTAACCCAAAGTTGATAGTTTTAGTTTTATAAGCACAAATATCATCCTGAAGGACAGCACAAAATGTTCTTGTATGGAGTGGATTAATACAGGCTGTTTGTCCCAGTGCCTTCTTTGTCCTGTTAATCTCACCAGCTATCAGCAAAAGCAACTACTATCAGTTGTCTCTTAAGACAGCAGCTCTCCCTAAAAATCTCATGATTTTTTTTTAAATCTGACATAAAGTAGAGCTGAAGTATGACTCTGCAAGCTTTGGGACAGAGACGAAACCACAAAAAAAGACGACTCTTTTCATCTACTTCTGTATTTCATTTGGTGATTGTTGCTTATTCTAAGATTTAGCGATGTTGAGAATGTAAACTAGAAATCTGTTCTCTCCTCTCATTTTGGCCTATAGTTTGAATTATTTCCTACACAATGCCATGGCTTCAGCATGAGTTAGAAGCGCTGTCATACACCAGAGCCTCCAGCCTGACAAAGGAATTTAATCTAAGTCTCTCGATTTCCTGGAGGAGCATGCCAACTTTCAGATTAATATATAAAAAAAGTGATGAGCTGTGCTACCAGTGTAGCATCAGAAGACCCAGCCTTGTTCAACTCCTACCTTCATTCCTTCCCTGGAAGTACTCAAGGCCAGGTTGGATGGGGCTTTGAGAAACCTGATCTAGTGGAAGGTGTCCCCGACCATGGCTGAGGATTGGAACCAGATGATCTTTAAGATCCTTTCCAACCAAAACCATTCTAGGATTCCCTGAAATGAAGGGATGTAGGCATCTGTCTTTCAAAGGGGATTTTTCATTCTTTCTCCAGTGTTAAGTGGACAGGTAAACGAGTCTATTGGTCTGTGCTAAGGGTGCTAAGGGTTTCAGATGAAAACCCTCCATTTTAAACCCCTGTATTCCGCTTGCTGCTGGACAGCCAGCCTGGGAGATTTTTCATTGTTCTGAGACCCCTTGACTTCCACCTGTGTTGAGTTTGAAGTCCAGCCATGTAATACTGAGTGCAGGCTGCAAGCTTTTCTCAAATTATGTCAGTCATTTTTCCTGCTTATAACAGAAAGAAATAAATCTCCTTGCTCAGTACCAGAGTCCACCTTTGATCATCTGCTGTAGGTGTCAGTTTTGTCTTACGCTGCCCAGACGAAAAGCAGATACCTTCTAGGCACTTACCTCCCTTATGGGATCTAATTGTATGAACTCAATTCACACCAAGAGCATCCTTTTCCTCCATCTCCTTCTGCAGTGTCCAGTTGACATTGAGTGTGATCAGCACAGATTGATCTTACAGGTACATCCAGGCCAGACTTTCTCCACTGAGTAAAACATTCTTGTAAGGGCATATTGAAAACCCAGTGCTGAAATGTTACTATCATCTTCTATTCACTGGGGTGAAGAGAATACGAAATGGAACCTTACACCAGCACTGAAAATAAATTATTAGAGGTTCTTGTTTAACTTTGCTGCAATAAATGGTCATCAGGGCCTGACTCAAAAATTCTATACTAGACTTGGATCTACAGTCCTCTGGTTGACACCACTCCACGTTCACTGCTTTTTATCTTTGAATTGCTTTCTGAATGATGATTTGCTAATTGGCATAGTCAGAGCAGTATATCTTCCTTCTAAAGAAAGAAAGTCAGGAGAAGACAACTTGTGACTTCCTTTCAGGATCACAAAGAATGTCACTAAAACTTCAGGGTCGTCACCTTCTGCCCCCTGTATGCTCCTCTCCTGAGACTAGCATATTACCACTCTAATAATATTTTGCTCTAGTATTTACAGTCAACCTTAGCAGCTGCTTTACATGGACAAGCAATTTTCTTATTGCTATTCAACAACCACTACATCTCCTCATTGCTCAATGTTAAAAAAATTTATTTAAACCCCATTCTTCTCACTAGATTAATATCATTGCTACTGATCAAAGAGGCTAAAAAAACGATCAAATCTTAAAATTAAAAGTACACAGCAGAGCTCTTGCTTCTGTCTCTATATAAACACAATCCAACTTGAAGGGATTAACCCCAGGTTTGGCCAGAATAAAGAAATAAAAATGAAAAGGGAATGTTGTAACTAAGCATAGGAAAAATAATCCCTTCTGGAATGAGAAGTCAGTGGCCATGGTCCTCATGACTTCTGTCAAGCAAGGTTTCTGTCCAAGGTTCCCAATTGCAAGTACTCTACCATTAACTAAAGAAGCAGCTGTGCTCTTTCCTGATAAGAACTTTGTAATCACTAATTGACAATTCTTTCAAACCTGTAGCATGACCAGTAATGAACAATTAATCCTCTGTCTCCTCAGAACTGTGTTAGGCTTAGAACAGAAAGGGAGAGGCAGCAAAAGAAAATGGGCTCTGTGAAGCATTAAGAAATAAAAATGAAAAGATCATAAAGAAAACAAATATTAAGGGTAGAAGAGCAAACAATAAAGTCCAAAGCTTGCAAAGACTGTCTTGGAAAATAAGTACTCCAAAGGAATTTAAATAAGTATAAATTGAATTTTCAGTGAGATTTATTTAAGAGTGAATTAATTCTTCTGCACAATTTCATTTTTTCTTCCCTTGCACGACTCTTAGCCTACTACACTTTCTGTATATGGTGCCACGTGACAATAACGACACATTAATCTCTAAGTTATACATGTTCTTTCATACTATTTATTCCAGCAAGCAAAAGGTTAACACATTTAAATGAATGCAAATGTGTCGGTGGTTTATTATTGGCTGAAAGTGCCTCGAAACAGACTAATAGTGATAAAGAGATGCAACTTTGCATCTACAGTCTAATTAAAACTAATCTAATTAAATATGGTGCATCCGTAAAGCAGCTTGAGCACTGCAGAGAACACACAGAATTCCTTTTATAGTTGGAAAGAGCTTCCAAGAGCCTGTGTGTCTGCCATTTCATTTTATTTGGAACCATTTCAATAGCAGGTGACTAATCAGCAAATAAATTCTCTGAAGCTGCCTTGGAATTGTTCATTCACAGAAGCAGAAGCAGAGATAATGCATCCACAGATACAACAGCAACAGAGGCCACTTTGACTGGTGTAGCTATTGTCCTTTTATTAGGCAAAATGATACAGATGGAGAAAAGAAAAAAGCTTGAAGATGTAAGTCATGCTTCAAACTCATATATTAAGGCAGAACTCAACTACAAAAGGACACTGCGGCAGATGTGTTACATTACTGATGTGAGCTGTCCACAGCAAAATCAGGCATGATCAAACCCTTGTCTTGTTCAGCGACTTCATTTAAATTATTCTCATTGAAATTCTGCCATAAGCTATTCTAAAAACTGAAAACTAAAATGGCCACGAGTTAAAATAATGTGCATAACTCTCTACCCAGCATACGGTCAAGAGGCTGTGAGACCAAGGTAAAAGAATAAACTCCAGTGTTTTAACTTTTTTTCTTTCTCTCTCAAAAATTTTGGAAAGAAACTCCATATTAGAAAACTTTTAAAATGCTTAAGAAGGTCAAAGGAGGACAAGCCTTGATGAAAAGTTATTCACAACATACTTCCATGAGGTATTACATTAACCAAGATACTCTGCATATTCTCATCTTAGGGAAATAATAGTCTAAACTGTCTTGATCATGTTGCACCTAAAATAACTCTGTAGAAAGCCAAAGGTATGAAGGTACAGTGCCTGGCAGGAGTCTGAATCCATGCAGGCTGAAGAGGGTCTCTAGATCTCATTGTTTTTTCTTCTTCCTTTGTTTTTCAAGGCTCACCAGATGGCTGAAATATTGAATTTACTCATATCCAGAATGCTAAAATGTCAAATTCTACTAAGTCCTTGACTCTGTGGGACAGGCATAGCTCTATATTCCTAGGAAACTCTCCACATCTGGCCACATTTTGTGTTAGAGCAGATTCATGAAACGAGAGCATGAAAGAACTATACTGTAGATATGACACTCTCCTAAAGTGCCAGCAAACTGACTCTTCCTACCATTTTAGATGAAATAGTCACTGTATGAAAAAAGGAAATACATTTGGAAGTAGAGCTCTGGAGACTTCTCTTTTCTTGGATGGTACCCTAACCAGGGTACCACATGTATTTACCCCACATAAGCCAGAAGCTAAGCTACTTCTCCCACAGAACAGTGTCCACCAGTTCATGAGTCTGCCACAGAGGATTCCTCTATCAGTCTCAGTGAGAGGGGTAAGCATTGCACTCTCCATGCAGTCTAACCTAGAGCCTATAGGCTCTCTTTGTTCTCTGTGGGGTGAGATATGTGGGTTTAATTTTTTTTATACTGAGTAAGATGCAAACCATATTCTTCTTCCTCTCATGATAGCCTTAGTGAGTATCCTTAATATAAAACAAAACTGGTGACAAGACTATCAAAATTTCCCTTCCCTTCTTCAGTCCCACTGTATTCCCACTAGTTCTGAGAATAAAAATACAACCTCCAAGTAAAAAAGCAATCGATAACACAGATAAATCTCATGGTGAAAATTTGGTCTGCTGTTTGTAAAAATGTACACAGAAGGTTTGGCTAGCAAAAACAAATCATGAAAATTCTCAAAATTGTCCCATTAAAGCAATTTTCTTTGCTGCCTGATGTTTCTAGATAAGTAGAGCTCCAATTTGAGTCCTTCCAGTTGTAAATAGTTCCATTAATTTCAACAAAACTATGCTGAACAGTGTTCGTAGGATTATGTCTTGAGGTAAACTAGTACACAGGAAAAAAGCATTGCATGTTTTTTTACAGCATTCCTTTAACCTAGGAAAGGTAAGTGTGGTGATTCACTGGAAAAGAATATTTTGGTAAGTGATAACTAATTTTCACATGAAATGTCAGTATGAAATTGTTAATCAAATAGTCATTTTCAAGGTATTTTTCTATATGCCTCTGTGAAATTTTCTCCATTGTAGAAGCTTGCAAAAGGCATCTTTCATAATTCAAAACCTATATTAAGGTGAGGTGTTTGTGCTGCACAGGCTGTCACAGAGGCCCACACAGCAGAATGAATGTCCCCCTTTGTGAATACGTGATGGTTAAGAGTACTGTGCAATATACTACAAAGCCTTAGGGTAACAGAGGCCTCAAAAAAAATTGTGTTTTCTTTCTCCTAAATATGTACCATAAAGAAAATTTCAAAATAAAAAGCATTTAACTTTATACAAGGGAAATCTTATTCAGACCTAGATCTCCTTGACATTGCCTTTTACTGCAGTATCTTTCATTTCCTAGGGATTGAAGGAGGGAGTGTCAAACGCATTGTTATTTTTACATCATATTTTGATTTCAGTGCAATTTGGGGCTTTCGGAGTGTGGTACCAACATGTACCTGTACATACACTGCATTAAGGACACAGTATTTACTTGTTTTACTCCTTAGTATGTAATATTTCATTTACTAATTAGTCAATATTTATTGTGTATGTATTTTTATTTATCATCTTTACTATTACTCTTGTATTACTTTGATCATGGGTTTCTCCTATGCTTGTTCAACATATAGTACTCATAAGACAAACTGCAAACCTATGAAAGACTTAATATGGCTCAGCCACTTGTGAATTGTCTTCAAATCAGCACAGAGTTTTATGCCACCATGAATAATGAATGGTTATTTACATATGGCAAAAAACATGTAAGATACAAGACGCAGTAAGAGAAATTACTTTTAAAAACAATATTGGACATCTGATGCAAAGTTTCTAACTTCTAGACTTAAAAGTTGACTACATTGGTGAGTGCAACACTTTATAAAATTTGAATCTTAACCCCATGCTGCCTTTGCTGTATTTTCAATAACCAAGGAATGCAGCAAAGAAATATTGGTTTGCCCAGATTACCTCTGAAATAACCCTGTGAATATTTGCCTTACTTTCTGATTGCTCTTACTAGCATATTACTCTGCAGTACAGCAAAATTAGGACTTATTTGGTGAAATCTCAAAAAGGATTTCCAGAAACTGGTAGTAAACTCCTGCATATTTTGAGATGACAGTTTGACTGTTTCTAATCAGACTTTGTCACAACCTATTGGATCTGCTAGGTGGTAAGAAGCCTGTCCTTGACCTGAGGAAAAGGAAGACCTCATCAATAATCTTTGTCAATGGAGCTTCAGAGCTTAAGTTATGGCTATATAAAGGAACAATATAGTATATGAGAAATGCAGCGGGCAGAGGTAAAAATGGGCCTGTAAATTTCAGTATTATGCTGATATAGTACTTTAATAACAATAAAGTTTTTGTCTCCATCACCTGCAATATGCAGTAAGCTTGGAAGGTAATATTTTTGTGCTGTGACTAGTATTCGATCCATCCCAAACCATAAATAACTTATGTTGGCAGTGTTATCCCAGGAGACTCCATTAAAGTAAGTGAAGCTAGATATATTTATTCAGGCACATCATGGTAGAGGTGACACTTGATGAAAGAAGAAATCCTTCCGTGGAGCAAAATTCTCTGTGTCTGGCAGGATCACGGAGCGGATCCTCCTTGAAACTATGCTGAGGCATATGGAAAATAAGGAGGAGACAGGTGACAGCCAACATGGCTTCACTAAGGGCAAATTGTGCCTGACAAATTTGGTGGCCTTCTACAACAAGGTTACAGTGTTGGTGGATAAGGGAAGAGCAACTGACATCATCTACCTGGACTTGTGCAAAGCATTGGACACTGTCCCACATGACATCCTTGCCTCTAAACAGGAGAGACATGGATCTGATGGATGAACCACTTGGTGGATAAGAAATTGGCTGGATGGTCATACTCAAAGAGTTGTGGTCAATGGCTGGAAGTCCAGGTGGAGACCAGAGATGAATGGTGTGCCTCAGGGGCTCGTACTGGGACTGGTGCTGTTTAAGATCTTTGTCAGTGACATGAACAGTGGACTTGACTGCACCCTCAGCAAGTTTGCCAATGACACTAAACCGTGTGGTATGGCTGACATGTTGGCGGGAAGAGAAGCCATCCAGAGCATCCTTGACAGGCTTGAGAGGTGGGCCTGTGCGAATCTCATGAATTTCAAGAAGGTCAACTGCAAGGTTCTGAACCTGGGTTGGGGTGATCCTTGATACCAATACAGGCTGGGCAACAAGTGGATTGAGAGCAGGCCTGCAGAGAAGGACTTGGGGGTACTGGTGGATGAAAAGCTGGACATGAGATAGCAATGTGTGCTCACAGCCCAGAAAGCCAATCATATCCTGGGCTGCACCATGAGAAGCTGGTCGAAGGACGTGATTTTTCCCTTATACTCTGCATTGTGAGATCACACCTGAAGTGCTGTGTTCAGCTCCGGGTCCCCCAACATAAGAAGGACATGAACTTGTTGAAGCAGGTCCAGAAGAGGGCCACAAAAATGATCAGGGGGCTGGAGCACCCTATGAGAACAGGCTGAGAGAGATGGGGCTGTTCAGCGTGAAGAAGGGAAGGCTCTGAGGACACCTATTAGTGGCCTTTTAGTACTTCAAGGGGACCTGCAGGAAAGATGGGGAGGGATTCTATTAGGTAGTGTAGTGGTAAGACAAGGGGTAAGAGCTAAGTAAACTTAAAAAGGGTAGATTAAAATTGATATAAGGAAGAAATTCTTTACTGTGAAGGTGGTGAGGCACTGAAACAGGTTGCCAAGAGTTGTGGAAGCTGCCTCCATGGAAGTTTTCAAGGCTGGGTTGGATGAGGCTTTGAGCAACCTCATCTAGTGGAAGGTGTCCCCGACCATGGAACTAGGTGATCTTTAAGGTCCCTTCCAACTGAAACCATTTTATGATTCTGTTATTCTATGATAAATTCCATTTACCTCACTGCTGAGGTCTTAAGAGATCCACTATCTCTACAGTAGCTTTCACAGATGCAACCACTGAAGAGTTAAAAAAAACCATCTCAAAATAAATCCTATTAAATGGCCCTCTAATCAAAGTATTTTAATTATAGCCAACATGTAGACTATATTGTGATTGATGGTCCTTTTAATCCCTTTACGAAAGCAGTTTCTGACATGCATACCCCTTGCAAGTGGCTAGTACTTACTTAATTGGTCTCATACGCTTTCAAGTTGAGCCAGCTCATGCCAGGAACTAACCTTCTGGAGGCCACCAATGTAACAAATTTTCCTTTGGCTTCTCACAAAACTTGGCAATGCTGCAATTGATCCTGGCTTGCCTCAATTGTTGATCCTTATCTGAGGTCACACACAATTTTTCTGCCTGGCATTGACATTGCAGGTTTACATGCACCACACTTTTCTCTTCTGCCTCTCCTTCCAAAAATGTTTCCTGTCCAACTAGTAGCATAGTTAGTAGCAGTTAGAAAACATTTGAGCAGGGATATGAGGTTTCCAGTTCATGGTTCAGCGCAGGAACATTTGACATATTCATGGGATAAAGAACAACCACTGACAGCAGCCCTGTTAGTCTAAAGCAAAAAATCAGCTAGCCCTACCCTCATGACTTCTGCCATGGCGACAGGAAAAAAATTGTACATTTTACAGGACATTAGTCTTGAAATTACTAAAAAATAAACACCAATACTCAGTTTTGCTAAAATGTTAGCTGAATGCTTTTCACTCCTTCTTAGAAAGCTCTGTGTGAAGTAGAGGGAAAAGTAGAGAAATATTATTTTATATTTATTCTTTTTCATCAGGAGTATCCTATGGCAGATAGACAGCCTGGAGAATGGAACAGAGATTAGCACTGGTAGGGAGCCATATGCCTCTCTCAGACATATGTCAAAAAAATTTCAGAGGCTTTAACTTTCCAATTTCCTCCTGTAACTGTATTCTCTGTGAAATAGCAAGACTTTTTTTTTTTTCTTCTGGAGACACAGAAAGTGTAAATGAGAGGTGCTGTGAGAAGAGGGAACCAGGAAAAAGCATGGAAAAGAAGCAGTAGGTGATAGATGGTGAGAAGAACTGGAGCTGTAAGTCACAAACTGGTTATCACTTACTTTCAGATCACAGATGTGACCTCTAATGCTTACAAGCCATACATCTTGCAAACACACTCTGTAATAGTAATTTTCAGAACATCAGACCTATTGATATAGAGATTGTGAAGACATATACTGTCATTAACAGTCATCAGTCTGGTGGAAGCAAAAGCCGCACCTTCTTGGAGAAAGAATCACTGATGATGATGATGATGATGATTATTATTATTATTTGAAAAGGCAAGTTTAAGTTCACCTAACATCAGGACAAGAACACAGACCAGTTAAAACTCTCAATTCTCTGCTTCCCAAATGTCAGTAAGAACAAAATACTGATGCAAAACCCCTTATTTTCCTTGCCCCATAAAATGTTGTGGGAAAGCAGGTAACAGCAGCATTGCCTTGCTACATCAAGAATCCTCACTGACACTTCAGTCTCCTAATGTCTCCCAAACCTCAGTCTGTGCTGAATGAGTAACAGGCTGCTGTGATTCAACAATCTGGGTATAGTCTCATTAAGCTTGGGAACCTGACAGTAAGTACTCTCCCTGACAACTATAAACAAGGACATAATTTTAGTGTATGTTCACTTAAGTATATTACAGCTTATCTTTACCTCTTACAAAAACCAAAGCAAAGCAAAATCAACTTTGAGACAGAAAGGCATTACAACATTTGCTGATCTATTAGAAGTGATCAATGTTAGCATATATGCTCCTAGCACTTTAAAATTCCCTCTGATACCGGGGGAATAATTGAAGAAGTCTGGCCAAAGAGAGGACTATCAGTAGCATTGGAGGAAATCCTGTAACTTTGTCTGCAAGGATTAAAGTACAGCCACTGAAAGAATCTGTAACAGACTTCAAATCCTGTGACAGTCTGACGCTGACTTCCAGATGCTTCTCAGCGCTGAAGCTGAAAGGAAGGAGGAATTAGTGAGGCTAATAACATTTGCTCCCTGCTCATTGCTACAGCACTCCAGTACACCCACCAAACAGCTGAATAACTCACTAAAGCGCATGGATTACCTAAATGCAGAAGAAAGCTAAACAACATCATCTGCTAGTATCCTGGATCCCTCTCAGGCATAGAACGCAGCACTGTGGTGGTTTGCTTCCCCCCTGAGCCGGTAATGCTGAGGAACAGCGGTGGGGATATGCTGATGCAAAGGCTGCTGTACTTTGGAGGAAGCATAAAACCAGTGTCTTCAGCTTTTGTGGTGATGAAAGATCCCCTGGGATTTTCCCAAAAGGACTGTAATGCCTTACAGCCCCATCCAACTCTCATTAAACTAAATGGAAAGAACCTCAATCACGTCTGTGGAAATCGGATGTTTGCAGGTTTGGCCCAAATCCCAAGTGAGGTAATTACATTCTTCTAATGGTTTCCACTGGAAAATTTCAGTTCCCCCCATTCCAAATGATCTCAAAGCAGCACTCTACTGATTGTTTAAACTAAACAACTGCCCTAAATGCCATCCTTTTTTTTAAACAACAGTAATGAAAATGTATGTTGTGATAGTAAGCCACGTGACAAAAGAAGGTACAGCTCTCAGAAAGCAGCTTACTAAAACTAAATGGAAGGTAAAAAAATTGCACTGATATTTATGAAGGTCTGAAAAGGAATTTACTACTATCACTATGTGCATGTAAGGACCATAAAAATATCTGTAAGAAAGATACAAAAATTATTACTGACATTGCTGACTACATGAAGAATGTATTGCCTCTCTATAAAATGTTTCCTGTAAAAAAAAAATCAGATGCCTGCCTTAGTCCTGGAGTTTTCCTCCCCATTGCCCAGGTGGCCAAGGCGGCCAACAGCATCCTGGCTTGTATCAGTAACAGTGTGGCCAGTGAGAGTAGCAAAGTGATTGTCCCACTGTACTTGGCACTGGTGAGGACGCATCTTGTACCCTGTGTTCAGTTTTGGGTGCCTCACTACAAGAAGGACATTGAGGTCCTGGAGCACCTCCAAAGAAGGGCAATGAAACTGGTGAAGGGTCTAGAGAACAAGTCCTATGAGGAGCAGCTGAGGGAACTGGGGTTATTCAGTCTGGAGAAAAGGAGGCTCGGGGGAGACCTTATTGCTCTCTACAACTGCCTGAAAAGAGGTTGCAGCAAGGTGGCAGTCGATTTCTTCTTCCAAGCAACAAGTGACAAGATGAGGCAAAATGGCCTCAGGTTGTGCCAGGGGAGATCTACATTGGATATTAAGAAATACTTCTTTACAGAAAGGGTTGTAAAGCATTGGAGCAGGCTGTCCAGGGAAGTGGTGGAGGCACCATCCCTAGAGGTATTTAAAAGACATGTAGATGTGGTGCTGAGGGACATGGTTTGGTCCCTCAGTCTCCTGGCAGTGCAGGATGAATGGCTGGTCTTGATGATCTTAAAGATTCTGTGATTGGGTACAACCATACAGAGGATGGTCCTGACGCAGTTTTAGAGGAAGAAAACTTCTCATGTGGAAATACGACTTTCAGTCCTATTGTGGGGTTACCAAGTTCCTCTTCAAGGAACTGTCACCTCTGCCACACTGCCACTGTGTCAAATGAACGGTTTGTGTGGCTGCTTCAAACTGATAACATGAGAGCTGCCAGCAACAGTTCAGGAGTATCATTCAGGCTGCAGCCTAAAATAGGACCTGAGTTCCTGGTCTTCCTGAGGCTAAAGGAAATCAAGGGATCAATATGGAAAGCTAAGCTGGATATGCCTTTCCCAGAGGAATAGCTAGGAAAGAAAGGCAGGATTCATGGTGTCATGCTTCGTAGGCAGGGGTGGGACATTTAGTGAAGAATAAAGACCTCTAAACTCCCAATTGCTTATTTTGTCCAATGACATTTCACTGCAAAATCCTTATGTTGTCCTTCAGCCAGGTCTCTGGTCCATTGAGTTCCCTTGCTCTCTATTAGATCGTACATTGACAGAAGAGAGTAAAACAATCGCTCTCAAAGGGAGAGAAATCAGGTCTATATGTCCAGGGAAAGTATCTTCAGGCTGTAAATCTGTTATAAAGGCCTACTCTAGGGCTTCTCCTAGATATCAAAGTCTGTGAGACCAGTAGCATTTCAGACACATCTCCCTCCAGTCTCTCCTTCTGGATAAACCTGGGCCTCCTGTTTCTCTGCAACTCTAAAGAAAGCCAAAGCATTTAACTCGGATTTTTGAATTTGAGTCCCGCAGCCTAGTTCCTAAAAGCTAAGTGTAGAAAACCTGAGCATTTCTGGAGCTCCTTTTGAGATGTGAGTTGAAGTGCCTTTCCCATCTGAAAGGGCAGATCTCATCTTTCATTTTGGTGGCTCTCACTGCAATAGAGAAAGAGTGCCAACTACAGTACTGAAACATGCCCCCAGATGAAATAGGGGCTGTGAGCAAATTAGGGAGCTCTTGGTGAAGTTGGTAAGATGAGATTCAGATTCAGAAACCTGCACAGGAGTAGGCAGATGGCTCAGTCAGTTGCCAGCTGGAACTCAGCCTTCATGAGGCAGTCATTCAAGTTCAGCAGCACAGCTTCCTTCTGTGGAGTCAGAGCAAAGTCTACCCATACCGACATCCTTCTGAAGATGAGGCCACCTCCACAACTCTTGCAAACTGTCTGCGTGTTCTGGAAGCAGTAGAGATTTTCTAATCTAGACCAGTTCAAGATGTTGCTTGAAGTACAAGTCAAGACTGAAAAGATAAAAGGAATGCCAGAAAGGGTACTATGGACCTACAGCACTCCTGAAAGCTCCTGTTGCTGGTCAGTAGCTTAGTATTTCACCCTGGTTGGCAATGTGGCATTGACAACCAGATATCTTAAACACTTCATATATCAGTAAAGGAAATATTGTCTCTTTAGAAAAGTTTAAATACTTTAAAACCAACCAAAATAAGGAGGGTGTTTATATATTTATAACCCCTCAGCCGAGACTTTAGTTTGGGTAATTCTCAGTAGCAAACTCACCCAGTTCTAAGTAAAACACTTAACAATAACAATAAAAAAGTGACATTCTGTTCTTCAGCTGTGCCAGCTTACAACAGTGCCTCAGAATAACAGAGGCTTCATTATCTACTCTGGGTTCTTATAAAAATGCGATAGAATATCTTGTAGCTTGCCACAGTGCCTAGGCACAAGTAGATGAGGTAAGAATGGAATATCAATCTTAACAGTAATTGCTGTATTTTCATTGTCCATTTAAACCATACTTTTAAAAAGCAAATCTATTAACCACAGTCCCAAGTGCTTTTTTTCTTCTATGCAGTATGCTGCTGAGAATCAATCTTTACGTGTATTCTCAATTTTAAGTTCAGAACAATTGTTCCATGAGCTCTCATGTTCAGAGCAAGATTACAAATTGAATATTAACAGATAATGGGTAGTTTCAGTAGACACTTCATCTGCAGCAAAGTTTGAAAGAAGACTAGGAAAAATTGTGCTTATGTATGTAAACAAAATTTTAGCACACTTTCCCTCATACAAAGTAATGAAATTTTAAGATACATTCCCAGGAAGCAAGTGTAAAAGGAATGGAAGCCAGCAACCATGTTCAGTTTTCTGCTTGTAAATTGAATTCTCTACTCAATTTATAAGGCACTGACACAACTTGACATATCTATGTGCAATAAATACATACCAGAGGGGTTGTAGCATATAAAATAATAATCACAGTGATGTGCTAGAGGAGAGCCTTGGGGGTACTCTGGCACCCCATGTTAAATCCCTATCACCAAACCAAAGGCAGGTGCTCGCCCGTTTCTGTTACAGATTAATTTCATCCCCATGGCTGTAAAAGTTAATCTCAATGGGGTTTTTTTATTTTATTATATTTTGCTGAAATATTTTCAGCATCATGTATTTCACAGGAGAACTTGCTTCTCCTTCTTCTTTTAGGTTATACAACTCAAAACCAACGGCTGTGTCTGAAAATGATGTTTCGGACACATGTAATCAATAATGTATAATTCTGTTTGACACTGAGGTTACGCTCCCACTGTCCTCCTGGTTACGAGAAAGTATTTCTTTTCAGACAGGACAGTGCATTCTCAAGGTGCTTCAGAAGAGGACATGGGTTTAGCATGTGACAGGCTCCCTCTGTGCTCAAGGGTTCAAGTTGCAGGAGTCTGCTCTTCTGATTTCTCCTTTCCTGCTTGGCTTGTCCAAGGAGCCAAGATATTGGCCAGTATAGGAATGGGGTCTTCCCCCAGGCTTAAGTGCATCGGATGCGTGGGTTGTGCTTTCCTTGATCAGAGTTGGTGTGTAACCTCATGGTAAGCATGTGCCCTTGCCGGTGCTGGATCCAGCTACGCTCCGCAGCAGCACTTTTGGGTCATAGCAGCTCATACTTCTAACAGTCTGAGGCTGCTAGCTCAGCCCAGTATGGGGATCAGACTGGCACCTGTCATGCACCCAAAAGTTTAAGTACAGGACATGTTAGGGGAAGCCTATCAGAAGGCACAGAAAAATAACTCAGGGAGTGTAAAAACAACAGAGTGCAACTCAGTAGGATCTCGGACCACATGCTATTCCTTCCCGACAAGGATTTTCATCCATGTTCTGTTTCACAAATTTTTCACTTCCATTCTTCCACCCCTCAGTATCTACTTAGATACTCTGGATTTAAAAGCTGTATTTTCAGGACTGCTAATTTCAAGCATTTAAAATACACTGGATCTCTAAAAATAATGAAAGCACTTTCATATTGTGAGTTTACAAAAAAAACCAAAACCACCACAGAGTTGCATTGTGGGCAGTATTTTCAAGCTTTTCCCTACCAGCAGGTGATCTAGAAACTTTTATTTAATATAAAAAAAGTGCTTAAGTTTTCATATAATAACTTAACTCTAAACTCTGGGACTACAGGGTACAGGGAGAAAACAAAGTAGTCTAAGATTTGCATTTAAATTGCTATATTTAGAAATAATGATTTTTCCCTCTCTATTATTGTACTGTAATAGCTCTTTCTTGTACTTGTTCTGTGTCCCAAAATAAATCTTTAATTCTGCTTTCCCTGATTTTTCCCCCGTGTAAAGCTGCACCTATTTTCTTGGCATGTGCAACTGCTAATGATTTGATGACAGAAAGGGAAACAAGAAGACTTGAATTTATGCCTTCCCACTTCCTCCAGCACTTTTCTTCAGACATTTCTGAACATCAAGAAACTTCTTTCTTTATTCTCCTCTAAATCTCTCCTTATAAGTCCTCTTTGCAAGGATACCTCAACAATTTGCCAATGTCAGACTGCTCCTAAGCTGACATCACTGCTTATTTTATTGACAAATATACATGTGTGTGTGCATATATATATATATGAACATGCATATACATAGTGCTCATCTTCTGCAGGCAGGCAGCTATTACTTGCCATGTATTTATACAGGAAGGTCTCTCAAGCAGAGACTCAATCTTTTTCTGGCTAACCTAAGAAGATCTTAGGCACTGAGTAACATTTGTATGTGCTGTGGAAGTAGAAACAATACTGACTACTGAGAACTTCATTCAGATTTTGTGGTATTGGTCTGTCTCTATTAATCCAGTTTGGAAATCTGAAAGCATTCAGTTATCAGCATTTTGCTTCTTTCTTATGAACTTAGAAATTAATGTGCCCTCTCCTCCCTGTGACAGTGACACCTGTACCCCGGGAACCATTAGGAGAAGCGGGGAAATGAACAGCCTGAATTGATTTTCTGCAAATAATCAAGCTGGCAGCTCCATAAAAATTAAGTTTCATCAAGACCCCCCCCACAAAATCATCAATTTTCTAATAACAGACAAAATTCAATAATATCTCCTTGATAATCTTGATGCCAAAGAAGAATGAAATATTAAGAAATTAACTTTACTGCCATTTATAGAGAGCAACAAGAGCTCTTAATACAACCTCAGCTGGTCAATCAAGAAAGGCAGAAGGGCAGAACAGCGGAGACCAGCAGGGAGAAAGAAATGATGAGGTGTGTCTGGAATGACTAATGAATGCTGAAACTTAAACCTAAATGCTTAACATATAATCCAGAACTATTTTACTTGTTAATTTGCCCAAACATATCTCAACCTCTGTACTTTGACTTACTAAGCTGCTATTTAGAATTAAACCAGTCCTGAGTCTTATTTTTACACTTTCTGTTACAGTTTCCTCTGTGGCCTTCAGGCCCATTTGGTTTTGGCAGCCATTAAGGCAAGGAGAGGGAAATAAACCTTTCTCTGACTATCTGCAAACAGAATGTGAAACAAGGCTGCACAGAACATCAGGTTTTAGCCTGAATCATCACACAGTTTTGAGCTCCTAGTCTAGGGGATTATCAGTCAGTTGTACACGATGAATCAAATTTAGGGGTCTTGAGCACCAGCTACTGAGCCCAAATGGAGCTGCAAGCCAGCCAAACACTTCAGAGCAGGATGGTATGGAAATGTAACTTTTTTACCTAATTACAATGTAAGGCAGCAAAGAACATTAGAAATACGCAATAACTTCCTATTAAAGAGGTAATGGCAGTATCCTGGATTCAATGCATTCAGCTATTACAGCTATTCAAGATTACACCAGTCACATTAACAGCATATAATTATTCAGTCAGACACATGCTGGAATTTTATTGGATTTTTGCTGTTTTACTTACTTTGCTGGCAGAACAAGGTTTTCTGTTTATGCAGGAATGTGTTCTTAGGACACACATCAAGATCGTGTTGCTTTTACAAAGAGGCTTATTAAATAAACTAACATTGATTGATGCTAAGTTTTATCTGTGTATGGTTAGTATCAGTATCACGACAATTAAAGCCTTCACAGCTGTTGCCATCTTTCATTCCCACAGTCTTAGTGAGTTAGAATTCACTCACTGTATATGTATGGCAGTATTTTCCTACCCCATAAACAAAGGCTCAGACAGAAAAGCAGTGAGAGGGAGGAAGGAAAGAAAGGATCAATGTATCTTATAAAGTCTTTTAATGCAATGTGTAAGTGACATTTTATCTGCTTTTTTTACCTCCTTCTTCAGGTGCTGGAATTACTACATTTAAAATGCAAAGTGTAAAAGCAGAGATGGAGCCTTCTTTCTTCTTCTGGTAAACAGCTTAAAAATTCTGCAGATTATAGATAAATTGGGATAGAAAGTATAAGAACCAATTAAAATAAAGTGACTTTTATACACAGTGCAGTTATGGAAAAACAACTGTACCATGATTATGCAAATCAGCCACTCACAACCAAAATGCAGGCATTTACATAACGGAGGAAAAAATCCTTCACAGTTATGCCTCGGTAACCTTACAGGATTCTTGCACTTTAATTGTATGACTCATTGCAATAAAATAATCCTCCTTGCTTTATCCAGAGTGAAATGGATGTTAATATATCACCATTCTGAATGATTTGTGTGCTTTTGGAAGCCTGCACGCCCCTGCCACAAAATGTGGAATACATTCTACTTTAAAGAGATACAAATCAATTAAAAAACTGAAATTTCTGCTTCTATGAATCAAAATTTTTACTGGGTTTACATACTGCATTACTGCTCTTGAAATAAATGTAAGTATACATACAAATAGGCCCTCTCTTCTTCTTGGAGCTTTTATTTCCTCATTCTATTAAATTACCAATTTTTAACAAAATAAGACTTCTCTGGTTCATGTATTACAGGAGGAAATATCAGCATGATATAAATTGCGCAGACCTTATCTCGTAGTTTCGCAAACTGAAATCTTAATGGGAATCCTGATATTTTTATTTAGTTAAGTATGTGTAGACTATTTAACTTTGACTTCTATGTGTTCTACAAAACATATTATTTTAAAAAGGTGACAGTTCTATTATAAGCCACATGGAAGGGACAGTATTTATTCAGCTGGGTGTAGTTTGCTGTACCTTTTTTTTTTGTCATCATAAATTCCACTATTTGAGTGAGGTTTTTTTAATATAACCATGACTTGATATTATGTAATCTATTTGAAAAACTAGAAAGAAGAGTCTATATATAAATTAGCCCCTACTACGGCTTGCCTTTTTTATCACTCAAACCAAGTTGGCTGCAGGTGAGCTTTTTCGCAATATGGATACGTTCTATTATACATCCATTAAATCGTGATGGCTTACTTTCCATTTGCAGACATCTCAGAAGCAACTAAACCAAAACCATCTAATCATTTCTCTCTTGCACATAGGCAATAGAGCACTGAAAAAAACAATCGTCTTGCAGTAACTACTGAGCTTTCAAAGCCTTCCCCGTCATGTGGGGATGAACATGAGACTTTTACTAGTTCTAAATGAGAAAGTACATGAACTAGAAAACAGGCCTGTCCGCAAGGATTAGAGAGCTTGCTGACTGTGGTGTTCCTCCTCCACATGTAAGACTTGGGGTCAGGTCCTCAGTTTGAATTTACCAGAGGAAAAACCTGATCCATGCATGGTCTTGGAACTGTTCTTAGACCCAAGTATCTGTGCTGTCCCAGTGGGGCCCATACACTGCCTTTATTCTCTTTCACAGCAAGAAATTCCCAGAAAGATACTACAAAAATTATTTGGTCGGTGTTTTAAGACAGATTCTTAAGAATTTGGAACTAGCTGTAAGAGGTAAGGTCTGACAACTTTTCTACCACAATTAAATCTTTAGCTTTTTAACAGGCTAACACTACCTTGCTCAGAATTTCCTAATGACATAAAGCGAACAAATAGTAAGGAAATCCTACAATTGTCTGACAAGGAAACGAGGTCTCCTCACCCCTCATGCCCCCAATATTTTGGAGACAGCCTACTTAAACTTATTTGGTGATACTTAAACTTTTTATTTGGTGATCTATCTGTGTTAGTTTAAAAACGAGAAACACATATAGACCTGTCGATTACAGTCCATTCATGCAGGATTTCTTACTGGGGAAAATGGGGAAAACAAAAGTTATTTGGGATATAAAATGTGCCAACATGTCAATGACACTGTTTAATTTTTAAATATTTAAAAAAACCCACATCCAAACTCTTTGCCCCTTTGTAGTACAATGAATGTTCAACTTTCTTCTTGAAATGGCAACAGTAAAAAAAAAAAAAATACACAGCAGAATGCCTTGTTAAGCAGTCCCAGTATCTGATGGAGATGCTGGAAATATCCATTCACATCTGCAGCCTCCAGAAGGAGAAGAGAAAATTGGTATGGGATTTGTGACTACCCCAGGTTCATTTCTCCAATCCACCAGAGAAATACTGCATGATCTTGGGTAAGAGTCCAGATTTCTAAAATGGGAGGAATATGTTCTGGTCTCACTACTGGCATAAGGTACCATATTTTATAGGTACTATAATGTATTTATTTGTATTTATCATAAACAAGACTTGTCTTATGGCATAGCACACTTTTCCCCATAGGCATTTTCATCATGGAATAGTAGGTTTTTGGCTCTTTGAGGTTTTTTGTGTTTGTTTTTTTTTTTTTTTTAATCAAAAGAATAAAAAAAGAAAAGTTTTATTCAGTCTGATCTGGAAAGATTCTCCGGGTTAGACTTTCCACTTGTTTTTATAAAAGTATGCAGCAGTTCATCGAGAGTTCCGCTCCTCAGACCTTTTTCTAGAACTACCCATTACAGAGTTCCTCATATTGGAAACCATTCACGCCTTTGCTATCTTAAAATCAAAGTTTAAAAATGAAGGAATATCTACATAAAATGTCATCTACCTTTTTTACAAAGCATGGTGAGATAAAAAATAGAAGACAAGTGCTTCAAATGCTGACTGTTTCTCCCTCAATGTCTTGTCTTTTATTTTTCCTTTTTTTTTCTTCTTGTAGTTTTGTTTTTCCCATGATATCATCAGGCAATTTCATTTCAGCATGGTCTGCAATGGACTGTGCAGATTACCAAACTAATGACATATGGACTTCTTACCACTATAACACCTCTATTCTTGCAAGTGAGAATTTTGACTGACAGAGCAAAGCTGTTTGCTATCAATTTTGCAAAAATCGCTTCTGTCAGATTGCCAAGATCCATTTCCAAGATAAAAAATCGATTAATATTCTAATTTGTTATCTGTCTTTATCAGTCACACATCATTTCTTCACAGAAATGATAACCTTCTAAAAATGAAAACTCTTAGATATGTTAAAATACTTCCCTGAAAATATTTTATATTTATTTATTCTTCTGAAGTAAAAATTATGAAAGATTGAATGACTCTCTAATGCCTGCTATTAAAACACACATACACGCTCAAGACTTTACCTTCATATCTACAAAAGTGCCAAGACTATCTGCTTGTATCATTAGGTAATTTTTCTGTCAGTAAGAAAAAGAATTTTTTCTTTACTCTATGAAATGACATTGACAATGTGGAATTACGGGTGTATTTAATACCAGTGTATGCATACTGAAACATACCAAACAGGTTCAAGAACCCTACTATTATCATAAACAACAGCAAAAAGTTAATGCTTATATATTTTTTTCAGATGTGAACAAACTGAGGCCTCTGCTTTGAATCAATACTTTCTAGTGCAGACCAAAAGAACCCTGCTGACTTTAACCTTATTGAATTCACAGAAATATACATTGGTACTTTAAAGTGTTCTGCACAGGTACAGGAACTCATGCAAACAACATTAAATGTCTGGTCTGACAGAGTTACTGAGTGGGAAAAGCATGACTATCTTCTCACATTATTGCTGTATTAGAGCTATTTCCTTGTTAAAAAGCCATTTCCCCAGTTTTTTTCTGCATTTTCTAATCCCAAAAGATATACAGTTTCCTTATTTCCGCAATATTTATGAGTTCTGGCCAAATTTTGCTTTAAGGTAATATGCTCGCACACGTTTGTCATAAATGTGAAACCCTAAGTGTTACTGTTAGGAAATACTTTGTTTATTGGTCCCATGGCTACTGTGAAGCTCCACCATTCCAGTTTTGATGATTAAGCAACAAAAATTCATGAGCAAAAATTACCAAGACGATCTGACATAATAAGAATAGACCCAAATTACAGAAGCTCAACCTTATTTTTTCTAATCCAATTAATTTTGAGTAGCTTTCTAAATCAAGTTTATATTCTGATTTTTCTAGTTTTGACTAGAAAACATTTAGTGTGCTGTCTAAATAAATGACAAAGAGGAAAATGTCAAGTTAAGTCTAATCTGCTGACAGAAGGCTTTTAATCAATCAGGTTTTACTTACATGGAATTTTGTTCAGTTCATTCATGAACTTCTCTTTTAACTTGGAAAATGCATCTTCTTTTCCTGCTCCTCCTCCTGCTCCTCCGGGACTGGCTGGCTCAGTGACATTACCTGGAGGGGCTGCTGCTACCGTGGTGGCTGGCGGTGCTGCCAGGGCCTGATGATGACTTTCACTCACCATTTTAACCCCTGGATAAGCTGCTGGAATAAAAAACACAACAAAAAAATCCAAAAGATGTTTAAATCATTGAAACAGATCTCTTACCAATAAAAGACTAAATAGGTAGAACATCACTAGGTGCTCATGCTTAGTGGTTAAATACAACTTCATCAGCATATTGCTTTATGTTCTTCATAAAATATTTATTAGACAAGAGAGAAAAGTCTTTTGCAGGTTTAATTTCAGCCAGAATCATTTTATTGCTTAGTGTTCTTCTCCATCGGTGTTGTATTTTGAACTACTGAATTTGAAAACTCAAAATTCCTGTAAAACTCTCATGCAGTTTTGCCTTCAGTTTTGAAAGTATAAACAAATTGGGTAATAACTGCACCTTATGTGCAAATTTCACAGTGTTACACAATTATTTTTCTATGAGAGTTACAGAGGTGTGGATCATAGCCCAAGTTGCTATATGAAATAAATTAAATGATGAGGATATAATAAAAACACTTCAAGATTTCCTGTCAAAGTAATAACAGTTTCTTATTTAAGCAAGTTGTACATTGAATAGAAACTGATTTGCATCCATTTTTATCTTCACTTATTGAAGGTAATTTTTCCTTCCAGTTACTTTGTGTGACATTTGCTACCGACAATATTCTCTTAAATTATTCAGATGTCTCACTGGGGTATTCATGAAACTACGACATCTGTAGGATACCTAAATGCAGCCATATTGAAATATCTAAGAGTCTGTCACAAACATAATCCCACATCAGCATATTTTTAATTCCATGCTGTCTAACGGGCATTTTGCACAACATTTCCTTGAGCATACACTACAAAGCAAAGAATTTTGGGCCAGTGGGGTGAAGGTGAGGCAACCTGCACAAAGCAATTTCAGTATCACAAGAAGGTTTGGCTGAAATGTTTATATTGGTTTTGAACACATTATTATGATTTTCTGCTGCATCCTAAACATCACTGATCTGAATAATCACTGTTTTTCTTCAGAAAACTGGAGGGAAAAAGGATTTGAGAGACAACACATTCATTAGTGTTCTGAGTTTACAATTCCTCTTAGCCCCAAAAACCGTTTGGCCTTTGATCTTTTGCTGAGAAATTTAAACATCACCACAGGGAAAAAAGACAACACGTCAAAATTAAAGAGGCATAAGAATCTGAGTGCATGAAATTCAATGAATCATGAGCTTTCTTGTCTTACGTGACTATTTTCATGCATGTTGCTGGGAGTGCTCAAATCACTAAATCAAGATGAGAATTGGCTTTTTATCCTTCAACACTACTTCTACGAGCCTGCAGTCATGAAGACCTGCAGGTGCAGACCTGTCTGCAGGCAGAAACAACATTCTGAAATTACCCTCACCATTCTTGTCATTACACAGGGGTTTGCACACAAATGAAGCCTGGAAAAGAAGCCATTCTCCAATATTGTCATCCAATGAAAAAGATTTTTAAAGAATAGGGGGTTGGCCTTGTTTTGAAGAAGCAATTTGGTGGATATTTTGGAGCAATTTTATTGATCCAGCACTGAATGAAGTGATACTCCCTGCCTGCCCATCGCTTCTGCCCTCACAGTCTCTAGCCTAATAGAAAATCATGTTGATGTTGACACAGAATACGTATATCATACAGCTCAATAAATATTTCATAAGCATGCAGTCTTATCTATTTGCCTGTAACAACATGGGAGCAGTTCACCATCTAAAGCAGATCAAAGTTGATGGAAAGTTTCCAATTAATATCCACGAACTTTGGCTCAAGTCTGAGAAGATTTCCCCATTTGCCTCCCAAAATAACAATTGGAAAAAAACATGTATTGCATAATTTGGGTAGTATAAAATAACATGCCAGCTATTGCAGACTAGAAGACTTTTTCCATATGCTCTGACGAATGGCAAATACTGTGAAGCAAAGCATGCAGAGCTATCAGCTGTAAACATTAGTGCTGTTTTATATCATAGCATTTTATCAATGAATGTCAGTTAAATCCGAAGAAAAGTTGTATGATATATCATAATTAAATCAAAATTAAATTGCTTAATTATAATATATTGCTTAATTATTTCAGGCCTGGCAGATGACTATTTTGTTTTGTAATGGAAGACACAACTTGCAGTGATGACTTTCAGCTAATTAAAAATTAAGGCAAATGTAATTTATTTGCTTCCAGTTCTAGAGCTATATTTTGAAAATATATTAGAAGAATAGATTTGAAGCATTCCACTTTCATTTATTTACAAGAGGGAAAAAACAACAAAACAAACTATTCCTCTGAACTCCAGGAACAATCCTCAGTAGAGTCCTAGTGCAGTTAGAGGTCACTACATCTAATGAGGCATGCATAAATGCTTTGAGACTTGCTACAGAGCCTTTGACCTTTACAAGCCAATGACACTGTCTTGATATTTTAAATAGGTGTGAAGGGGCTGAAAAAGAATCTTGTCTCAGAAGAAGCTTTCTGCAGCAAAGAATTTTCAGAGGAGCACATGCCCACTCGCTTACAGAGATAACATCTGATGGCTTCTATTATTGTAATGCTGCAGCTTTCCACAATAATGGTGTAAACACTGTGATATTACTAGAGAACTGCAGAGTACTGAATAATTAGATTTAAACTGGACTTTTGAAAAAAAAAAAGGGTTACTTTAATGCTGCAGTGCATTGCTGAAGGTAAAGATCTACAAAATACTAGAAGATTATCTGCCATTTATGAAAATGGTAGTTGCAAACAAAAATTTCTTAGAGATTAACAAATGAAATGTCATAAAATACAATTATGACTTCCAGTTCAGTGTTCACTGCAATGAATATTCGTTCATTCATTCATTCATGGCTTGGCTTCGCGGATGAAGATTTGGGAAGGGCTTTACCCACGCTTACTGCAAGCGCGCTTGAACAGGCAGAGGTCCCCAGTACTGAGGCCATGTTGCTGAAAACGCAGCTGCGCTGGGCAGGGCACGTCTCCAGGATGGCGGATCACCGCCTCCCCAAGATTGTGTTCTACAGTGAACTCGCCACCGGCTGCCGCAAGAGAAGAGCTCCAAAGAGGAGATATAAGGACTCCCTGAAACAATACCTCAGCCTGGGCCATACTGACCACCATCAGTGGTCCACCCTGGCCTCCAATCGGGAGATTTGGAGACACACCATACATAACGCTGCTGTCTCCTTTGAGAGCACGCGTAGAATCAGTGTCGAGGAGAAAAGACAGAGCAGAAAGAACCGTGCCTCAACAATGATTATAGTGCTAGGTATGAAACATCACATGTTTCATGTGTAACATGCAGTCATCAATAAGAATACATTGGCAGTCATAAACAAAAGTACAATTTCATTTACACGCTTCCATAAAACACAGCATAGAGAATATTCCCTGAGCATGCCAATTCTTCGGTATACCACTGCCCATCCATGCTAGAGCCATCTAATCACCGTAAGACATGTAAAACAAAACAATGAACAAATACACAGAATACTTTGAAGTAATGCTCGTTGTCTCTATACAGAAGCAGTGGAGTGTTGACAGAAAATCCAGAGATGATGATTTGAACCCTTGACAATGAAGCATCTGAGTAAAATACAGCTGTATTCCGGAGATTCATAAGAAGCAAGAGATTTCCTGATGGAGGTACAAAGTACTGGCTGACTGCCTTAGCATGCTGGTGTGGATCTTGATGGTAAGAGCCCTGTTGGGAAGCATCTCTTAAGAGAGCAGTAAAGTAGCAACTACTCTTAAGAGGGGAGTAAAGATGATGAATAATATTTCAGACATCGATCATTACAGAGCATAGAGTAGACTCTGGAAATCAGAGCTGAAAGAATGTGTCCCAAGCGCAATAGCCTCTCCTTGAAAACTTTCTGGCATACCCAGAGTAAGATGTGGACAATCTGGAGGGACTAATCCCATGGGAAATTTTACTTGTTTTAAATTATTTTTGAAAAATAAATTGAATAGTCTGAAAACTAATGAGAACGCTGTGGGATGTTCACTATGATTCACATGGAAGAAGAATTTTCAGGACTTGGAATAAAAGCAAAACTCAGAGTAGTGTATCATCATCTGGCAAACCATGGGGAGATTTGTGATAGACTTACCAAAAACCAAAACAAAAGCCCGAAGGGCAGCAAACCAAATTTGTACAGTTTCTATGGGGTTAAATTACAGCAGGTATACCATAGTAGTTGCTAAAGGATTTAGGGAATACCTAATGTCATGAAAATAAAATTGGTGACATTCCTTCTGCATGTTGGATGTCAGACGATTTAATTTTACCCATTCCTCCATTTATTTCTCCAATAAAACTGGATGAAGTGAGACCAAAAATAGGTCACATGTACCAAAATGACCAAATCATTCCCTCTCAATGAGAAATTTTCTGGAAGGTGTCCTTTTACCTTGCTGTCCCTCAATTTTTTCTGCCGTACTAAAAATTAAAATTAATGAAATTATTCAAAACATACAAATATAGTGTTACTATGAGTAATTTTATAAGTTTTCAGAAGTAATTGTCACTATTCTTTCAATGTTTAATGCTGTAAATGTAGTAGAGTTGGTCACTGTACCTCAATAAGCCTGTAACGTTGTATATTCGGATCTATATTGGTAAATGGTATTTCCTGTATGGCTTATCTTTTCAGCATCCCAGACATGTTCACCTTACATCCAGCTTGGAATGTAATCACAAAACTTATCCAAGAAAGAAAAAAATTCACGTTAACATCAGTTGTGTTACTCTGTCATATTTGTTTACAGCTCCTGTGCACTAAAAGAGAAAGTAACTATTAGATTTCTGTGCTGCTGTGTCCAGGGTGACTACGCATGTTAGCAGAGAAAGGTTTGATATCACACTGAAAACTTACCCTATTCTATTAGACTGTTTTTGATGAAATTAATTAATCATTAAGAAGATGGGAACATTACAAGAATGTCTAAAGATATCTACAATAAATGATCTCTTCCTAGATTAAAGTATTCTGGTAGATTAATAATACATTTTCTACTCATTCATCTTTCTATTAATGAAATACGCTATCTTTCTAGCTTCAGTAATGGATATTTATTTGAAAAGACAAGCTCAGAAAGAAGATTTTCTTGGCTTTCTACAAAGATGGGTCTGTAGCTACATCTTCAGAAGAATAGAAGGTCATGATGAAGATATCATATCAAAACAGCCTTTTCACCACTACCACAACGGCTTACAAAGCAATCCAGATTTACTATGGCATTAGAGAAGGTATATGAAAGGCACAACATTTCAAGGGGAGAAGTTATGATGATGAACCTTGGTGGATGAATTCAGGTGTGCTGTCTACGCTGCTACCAATGTACGAGAAATGTTCAAGCAAGCCCCCACAGAATCACCCCTGCACCTGTTTTAGTGGAGAAGAGATATTTCTCTTGCTGCCATATGTGAAACATCAGTTGACACTTTCTAGATCTCAGCTGTACATTAGTGCTTTAAAACTGTTTTCCAGTGCTTGCTAGAAATATCAGACAAACAGTTTCATGGGCTTGGCTGAATGAAGAACACGAAGACCCTAAATCTCTCTCCAAAAGCCTACGGCTATTTTATTGCTCAGTTTTAGAAATTACTCTGCTTGTGTATCCTGCCAAAGGAGTATCATTGGTCCTGGAGCAGGATGGAGGAACACGGTTTTGCAGATATGAAGAGGAACAAGAGGTGGCAAGACAGTTGGGATGAGGATGCCCACATACATGGAGGGGGGAACATCTGAGTCTGAGTTTAAGCAAGTGTGGGGGTAGGACAGCAGCCACATACCAAGTCAGACAGAAGTGCTGCAACTCCACGGTAGTAGAAAGGAGGAGAGCTTGGCAGAAATATTTTTTGAAAGTTAGTCAAAACTGTTAGTTTTGGGAGCAATCAGCTAATTAGACTAGTTATCCACAGCACAGTCCTGGATCAGGCAACAAATCTTCGCATTATGAGACATAAGCTCAGTATCAACCTCCAGAATTTGCTTCAAATAGGAACAAATATTTTTAGAAAAACAACTGAAAAACACTACCTTGATGGCCAAATCCAAAGTCATTGTCATGAGAAAATGAAATATTGTAAGATTTCCAGCCTAATATTCACACTGAAAACTTATTATCTTATGATGCAGAGTCTGTACAAGAGAAACTTCAACTTGTATTTTCAGAAAGAACCTCAGTCACATACTTGTTCATAGATTATATACGTGACTGATAAATATCATATACTTAGGGGAAAATAATGATAGTATATTTTGCAGTCCCAAGCTATGCAAAACGATATTTTCAGACTCATTCCTTAAGCTGTTGATCAGACTGCTGTTAATTTAAATGATAACATTGAAGCCAACACTATTTTCTTTCCAGATAAAAGCCGTAATTTTTTTATTGTACTTCAAACTTCCTCTCCTGCAATGCAGAAGGGCACACTGGAGCCAGAGAAGTCACAGCAGCTTACAGAGAAACATCAAGAGTGAAGAGCATTGCAGTAAATCAAGAGTGGTGAGACCCTTGCATAGATTCACTGTATAAATGTCTGTTGCCCTAACCATGTTCTGAAACTCTCATTTTCCCCTGAGTATATGATATTTTTTAATCTTGCATTTATTTTGATTTTTAAAGGTAACAGGGGTAGAGACAGTCCTGTCTCTCTGGATGTTGACATTGTTGTCATGTTTCAGCACCACTGAGGTTACCAAACCTGTCAAAGCATCAGAATATGTATAATTTAACCCCTCTGTCTTCCTCTACTACTGTCAATGGCACTTCAAAATGACTGAGGTTCATATTAGCTAATTATGAATAGGAATAAGGGAAAGAAAGAAACTACAGTAATTTCCTCCCACATGATCATTCTGTCGTCTTTCAAGCTTGCATCTTGTTTCCTGAAGCTGTAATCTGCATTTTTATTCCCCTAGTATTTACTTCCAGACTTCCTTTTTACAGCAGTGTAAGACAAAAGAATTCATATAAAAATTGGTGTTCAACTGCATTTAAGCATGAAATTCTAATACAATCCACAAAGAACTCCTGCTGTTGCAAAATAATTTTAGAGTAATTCTGCAAATAACGATGCCCTTTATACCAATAAATTCCTTGTGTACATTGCATAAAATCAATTTATATTCACATATTTGGCTCCTGTCCAATCAGCGGCTCTAATAAAGCTTATAAACTAGTAAAGTGCCATAGAGATTAACTATGACGTGGTAAAATTAATACGAACAACACAACAGAAATCGTAAAATAATACGGAGAAGTGCTATTAATATTCTTGCTTTGGTATCTGTAGATCATAGCTCTAAATTCAT
The DNA here is from genome assembly GCF_000710305.1 of Buceros rhinoceros silvestris. Classification (NCBI taxonomy): domain Eukaryota; kingdom Metazoa; phylum Chordata; class Aves; order Bucerotiformes; family Bucerotidae; genus Buceros; species Buceros rhinoceros. The sequence goes on from NW_010420341.1 coordinate 136,509, forward strand.
TACTTCCCCTTTGAATTTTCCTTCTGTTGAGATTTCCTATGTGTTCCAATTTCTGCTCTCAGTAACCATGGGGTTAGTAAAATTAATTAGGAACAAGCAGGACGGTACATGCACTAAGGAACCAAATATGGGGAGCTGAGATGTGCGATTCAGTGCTAACTCACAGATCAGTTAAGTCTTGGACTTAGGTTGTGAAATAATTGGCACCTCAGAGTGTGATTCTACTCTGACAAGTGACTATATAAAAATGGCACCTTCTTTCTGAAAAAGATCTGCTCTCTAAGTCATATATGCTGAATTTAATGAGTGCCACATTCCAGCTTCACCGAGTGCTTTCTCCCTGCTACATCTGCAGTATCAAAAAGCTAAGAAAACCAGAACACAGTAAGATCATATTCCTCCTCTGCATCAAGAATGCAATTATAAACTAAATTTAAAAGACCTGTTGATTACATCTTTGAGAATGTACTGCAGATTACACAATCACAGCCGAAGGCATGGCATTATATCCTTGTAGCCAAGCATAAGAAGTTTGGGCTGCATTACTTGGTGGTAGGTGGGAGAAGGAAACAGCTCAGCTGGTTTTTCAGATCCTGCGAAAAAATCACATGGCTGGCATTTAGAAAAATGTAAACTGTTGGTATTTGGCATTAAAGCTTTAAGATGCGTCACCTAAGTGTACTAATGAAAAACATACTCACATGTGAGTGAATTTTCTAGATTGAGCTTTGCAAATTCGTTGCGATAAAAGAGTCAGACTTTTCAGGTAGTGTATTTTAGTTTTAAAAAAATCTCAGTGGTTCATCATTCAGGTATCAATCAGATACACGTATGGTACCCATGTGTACACAAATACATCTCTCTGTATACATGCATCATAGGTATGTTCCTCCCATGTGTGCACTAATGATATGCTACTATGCTTGCCATAATGTGACTAACCAAGTATTATGATTTCACCATCAATAAAGCAAACAATGACAGTTTGGGTTGAAGAATTTCCTTGTAAACAGATGGAGGGTTTGTGGGGAAATACACAGTTTTCATAAATTGTGATGTTGATGAAGAGATTTTTCAGGATTTTGTTCAACCGTATCATATCAGCACTCTGAAATCAGTAACAATGCTGCAAAACCAGGAATGCAAACTGATTGACTGTGACAGGTTCTGTTAATTGCAGCTATGTGAAAACTATTGTTTCACGAATGTCACCAGTCCAGGAAGGAAGAGCATGGGGGTGCAGCATGCATCTACATTTAGACTTGTTTTTTAAGTTTAAAATAAATAAATAATTTCAATATTTATGGTTAATTACTGTACTTATGCTTTGAAGGCAATTTTATCAGCCCGTGGAAGAAAAATAGTGGAAATTGAAACTAATTGTCCCATAATGACTAATACTCTTTCCTCCTGTTCAAAATGATATGCCATCATCCAATAGCTTTCTGCACACAGCAGGAGGGAAAATTATCAATCAATTACATGACAATTAATTCCTAACTTGTAACATTTTTCTACTGAAACGAAAAATAAAAGATCCTAATTTGAGATTAATAATCATGCATTTCCTACAGTGGTTGGGAAAGCCATCTTTTTAAAAGATGCCCTTATAAATATCTGAAATTATTTTAACAGTTGATAACCTTAAACTGAGGCAGTTTATAAAGTATCAGTATAAGCACCACTTTCTGCTGTTAGTACAAACATTTCCTGTTCTGCAATTATTTCTGTAGATGAACAATTTAGCAAAGATCCCATTCACAGCAATGTTGTATCCAACTCATGCATGAGCAGTACTAGAGAAAACAATTTCAGAATAAAGATGAGGAAGTAACAAGACAAAAGGGGAAAAGATAACCTAGTGGATACTTTTTGTTTAAAGTCATGGACTGAAAGATAATTCAGGGATTTTAATTAATATAAAGAGGGGTTTTGCATATGGAAATGCTTGGTGTGGCCTCATTCCCATCTTTTCTCTAGACCAGACAAAGCTCACATGACGTAGCCTTGAATTCCTTTGGACAGATGACAGACCTTAGCCTAAGGCTACCTTCATTGAGTGAATTCTCTCATCATTGAGTTTTGCATACAACAATGTTGTTGCTTCATTTATTTGTGTTTCTCTGAAAGGGAAGAGTCACTGCTGTTCAACTTTTGAAAAAAGGACTTGCATGCCCGCCTTCAGGAGAGGACACAAACATCACCTGGAAGGCTGTGCTGAAGACAGTTCAGAGAAGGAGCAGGATTTATGAGTCACTCCTGTTTTTAGCATACCCTCCTGATTAGGGTGCTCAGCATGCTGGCTGATGAGCAACCCGTTTTGAGGTATTCACATCTTCCAGATACTACATGGGAAGCTTGGTCTAAAGCTGTGGTACAGACCAAGGTTATACAGAGTGGGGATATTCATATGCACAGCATCAGGGATCCTCTAGTCAAACCCAGAACCTAGATTTGCTCTGCTTTTTCCAAAAAGCAGTCTGGTGTCTTTGTTTGATGGTATGATCTTCCTGGGTCATGAATACCCCCCACTTCCATCTGGAAGTTCAGCACAGTTTTGAAAGAACCCTGGTGGACTGAGGCCAGCTGAGATGCCTGAGTTGAATTCTGAAAGCAGTCCTCCTGAGTGCCTCATCTAGGATAGCATGTAAAGTCCCAGAGCATCGTGCCCTTTTAGACTGAGGGATGGATTCTCCCTACATTTGGACAACAATCTGCGGTAGCATTCTGGCTGAGGCAGTGATTGATAGACCATTCTGCCTCATTAGCCACTTACTGCTGCAGGAGGGCAACTAAGGTTAGCACCATTGCCAAAACAACCTGGGGAGATAGAAATCCTACTTAATAGCCATGGCTGATTTATTGCTGTTGCTGGCTTTCCCAATTTTGTTCTGAGTGCTTCTTCCTTCTGCCCAGCACACTGCTCTTTGTTTTAAACCATTGACTCAGTGCTCGTTGCGGGGAAAGTGCTGTTCATCAAAAGCCTGGAGGAAGGATAATTCTTTCAAGTTTGTGTACGGAAACCTGAGCAAAATTTACTTAGCCTACTGGTAATGAAACCTGGACCACCCTGAACACATCATTGGTTACAGGATGCTTACGGTTTGTTTTATAAGCCAATACGGCAGGTACTGCTATTGCAGTTAGATCTCTGGCACATTGTTAGATCTCTTATACACATTGTCACATAGCCCAAGTTTTCCTCTAGATTTAGCTGATAGAGCTAACTGTGCAACTGGGACATCAGAAGAAGGGCTGTGTGTACACTAAGTGCTATACAGTTAACATTCACGCAGAAAAACAACAATTTTAAGTAAGCAAATGAACATGGGAGAAACTAAGAGTTATACTTTGTATAGACATCTTATCGATATAACTTAAAAAGATCTGTTTCAGATCGTATTTTCTTTGATGATCATGTCGTCCAATTGAATGCTTCAATGCCATAATGCTTTTTTTGTTTGTTCAGTTTTTCTTCTTTCTTTCCTATTTTTTATTGCAAAGTTCTATACACAGTTATGGCTTTATAACCATTTACTGGTCACAAACCCTAACCTACAACCATAATCCATGTCAAAGTTAAAATACTTACTGATCATATGTACCTAGGAAAATAAGATTATCTGTTGTCAGATAATGTCAGAACAGACATGATTAGTTACGCATTCAGTTCCCACTTTTTAAGGTCACCACAGCTGGCATACAACTATGCATCCTTATCAAACTTCTGGCTGAAAACAGTATAATTTTTACTATTATGTAGCCTTTGGCCTGCAGAGTACTGTCTGGCACAGCAGACTTGTAGTTAGGGAGCTTCAACACTTTAGATACACATCCTCCAAAGTCATGTGCTACCACTGCTCGGCTGGTAAACTTGGCCAACAAGGAGGATGATGTAAGGCAGAGGTTCATGCTCTTTGCTGCTCTATGATGTGCTCAAGAGAAGGAAGTGGCCATGACAGACAAGTGATAATTTTAATTTAATTTCCAGCTTCTGATAGCTGTTTTTTGCCCTCTGCAATCCGTAAATCAAAGTGTATAGCTCTAGAAAAGCAGGAGGATCCTGAGCCAAAGTAGAAGCAGGCTGTAGGAAGGCTAATGTGACCTTTAAGATCCTTTCAGTACACGTGTTTCTGCTTTGTGGCACAGGCATCTTGTGTTCATGAAAGCACATAAACACAGGGCTGGAATCAAATGATAATGCCAGCACTACTTGCAAGAGTTTGGTCCTCTATAACGAATGTAGCCCTAATTATTAAAGAAATACTTGGCTTTCTTTAAAACCTTGCAGCCAAGAGCTTTTCAGAGATTATACCATTATAAAAAGGGAGCACAAAAGGATTCAAAATGATTGATGAAATTATTTGCTTTCTCCTTGGAAGAGAGTAATAAATAAGTAGTCATTTCAAAGTTCTATGAAGAGAAAAGATATTTGAGAGAAAGCACATGGATGCATTGTTCTGTACCACGGGCATTTGATGAGCTCCAGAAATCTCTTTGGAAGAGAAAAGATGTATTGTAGTGTGTGAAAAGGAGGAATCTTCAGTATCAGGCTGTTATCTAGTTGCTAAGGGCTGGTTCTTGATGAAAACAGAACAGAATAGAATGGATAGTTTAAGCACCACGAGGTAAAAGCAGAAAATTGGACTTAGAGCACAAGGGATGTTCACAATGGATTCAAAGTGGATGCGGTAAAATGTTAAGAACGTGACAAGAAAAGATTATCATAAATACGAAGAGACGAAAGTCAAAGTTTTGTCTTCACTTCAACAAAGCCCTTGGTGGAAAAAAAAGGGTGTGTGTGTGTGTAAAATTAGCCCTGTTGGAATGTACATTAGCAAAAGAGAAAAGAAAGATAAAAAGAATACCACTTCAAGGTCATTTTAAACCAAGCAGCAACTAATAAACCTTTAATTATAAGCCTGTAATTCTTGTTTGTTCAGTACTAATTGCTAGCAAAGAAAAAAAAAAGGACAGAAGCTTGAAACAACATAGTTTTGAACTTCATTCAGTTCATGTTTTTGCTGCCAAAAACCATAGGATAATTTAAAATTGTTTAAACCTAGAAAAGACTTTTTCTGAAATGGAAAGATGTATTCTCTAATTCTTTTAACTCACACTAAGAAGCATTAAAAAAAAAAACAAACCACTTTAAAAACCAGCAACTTTAAGTTCACAGAGTGCCTAAAGAACAAAAAGCCAAGACATCTCCTCAGAACTTAGGAATGAGTGCAGTTTCCCCATCCTATGCACACGCAGTCCAGCTGTCCTTGAAGAGTTTAACCAACCTGAAGCCAGGCTGAGAAGGTAAGTCCCCACCAAAAGTTGCCTCCTGTTGAAACCTGGTCTAATGTGGCATCTGTGCTTCAGCCATTATGAGCTGTCACAGTAGGAGAGAGAAGCAGCATTTATGGCAACGAGTGATATTTGTTTTTAATCCACAAGCATAAGCACTGACTGGAATTTTCATCACTTTTCCAACCATTTGAAAACAATAATTGTTAGCTCTGTTAAATACCTTCTCCTTCTAAACCCATACTCTCCAAATGCAAATTGTAGTCACAGCTGCAAAGGAAATCTACTGCAAAAATACTTCCCTCTTGGGAGAGAAGAAAATATAGTGGCAGCTGGCTGTCTCCACAGAGGGAGAATGTCATCTCTCTGAAACACTGTCATCTCATGTAGAAGAAATGCTAAAGAGCAAAGAAATGCAGTATCAGCCAGGCACTGGCTGACGGTGGATATTGCTAATTGGAACAAATCGGAGGCTGCAACTTTAGTAGAAAAAGAAGGAAAGGATCACGAGGGTTGAAGCACAGGGATGCCTTTTCATGAACACAAGCTGAAATTTTAGTCAAAATTGTATAGTGTAAAGATTCTTTTTTTGGTTAGTTTGGATTCAACAAGTATTCTTTACTTCTCTTGCTCAAACATTTCTTATCTTTTGTGCTTGGAGATTCCTTATAAAGCTCGGTGATTGCTTTATTAGCTATTTGTTTATCCCACATTCCAGTCCCATGAGTTTATCATTAGCAGGGGACAGTTTAAAGAATAAAACTCAGGGAGGTGATGTAGCCCCTTAGTGCAACTTCACCGAGCACGCTGTGATTGCACAACAATTTGAGAAATGCATGTTGCCTGTGACGTGGGAATAGCTCAACTCTGCAGCTTTTTCTGCTGACAGAGTGAACAGGTCTGGAAACCTACAAGGTGAGACACTGCAGTTGGCAAGAACTGCCTTACAGCGTTAAGTCCTCCGGTCAGAGCTCACTTCAGAGGGAACTTAACAACGGCTGTGCCACTAGAACATTGAAGTTATAATCTCAAACTCTCAAAAGATACTCCTGAAACATTTGTATTTCTACTTTTTTACCTAGCGTAACAAGAATCTCTAGTTACATGATCATTACATTTTTTACTGGGTCCTTTGCAATGCTTGAATCACAAACTTCTATACTTGCAGTACAGACACTTCCCAGCTCAGTTTAGTATTAGCAGCAGTAGTTTCTGAATCTAGTCTACACAGGAGGGGAACAGCACACACTTTGCCTTGTTATAAAGCCAGCTGTAAGGCAGCAGGAAAATAATGAATACTGTGGTCTTAGGTATCTATATTCTGCTTACCAAGGGCAACTACTGCCTAGTGTTTAGAGCAGTGGTTAGAAACACGACAGTTAGGTACATTTATTTCTCTATTTAATTCTGTCTGACAGGCAAAGGTGGTACAGTAGGTAAATTCTGCTTCTTTCTGTTGAAGCCTACTCACACTTCTTGCACCAAGCCATCCTGTGACAAAATGGGCAAATGAAAATCTGATCAATGATAAAGGTTGTGAATAATACTGAAATACACATACTAGCCTAAAAGAGATCTAGGACTGCATTTACAACTGACATCTACATGTGTAGCATCAGTAGAAGCCATGACATGTTGCAACAGGCATTCAGCTTGGCTAAACAGAACCATCACTCCGTGGTGCATTGCAGCAGCATCTACGTGCAGGCAAGGTTAGAAACATACATTCCCCTTGTCACTGTCTGATATTTCAGCACAACCTGCATTAACACCTTTCCTTTTTAAATAAATTACTTGGACCTTTTTTGAAGGCTAAGTTTCTTCTTCTACTTACTTGGTGTTTTTAGCCTCATCTCCTCTTTGCTCATGGCTGTTGTTTCATTCTCCTTTTTCTGGTGTGTGACTCATGCTACCCCAAGAATCACATTTCTCTGCTTCATTAACCATATTCAGCCTATGCCTTTAGATCCCTCCTCCAGACGTTCTCTCTCCGGTTCTCTGTTCTGCCTCTCTATCTTACCTCGGTCCCTGTGTAATGTTAGTAAGAGATTTCCAGAAGCATAAAGTGAAATTTAGACACTTCGCTATCATTCATGCCTTTGAAAAAATCTCCTCCTACACCTTTATATCTCTCCTCCTATGCAGCAAAACCCTTTCTTACTTTCAACTCCCCTTCCTCTCATCAACTGTCCCTTCCTTCCTCTGTTCTCTTTACTCAGTTTTATTGCTTATCTAACTGAGGCCATAGTTATGCCAGCACATCGCTGCAGTGCAGACATGTCAGCAAAACTTCTAAGGTATGCCGTTATCCTAATAGAAACATCTTTTGTCAGCCTGCATCACCCAGTTGTTTCAGAAGACAATGTAAATGCTGTCTTTCACTTCTACCTACACATACAGGAATGGCGCAGCACAGTTACAGGTGGCAAGACTTCAGACAGTCCTTGATGCAGAGACTGTCCTTTTAGAATAATAATTAAAAAAAGGCAACAAAGAATATTAATTATGGTGCAAAATAAATATTTGATAGAATGCGTTTATAGAACCTGATACTCTGCATCTATTTAATGGCCTAAGGAAGTGTTCAGTTTGCAAAGCATGACTTCAACTGCTCAACACTTCAGCAGAAGAAAATAAATCTACTCATTTAGCAAAGCTGGAGTGAATAATAATAAATTCCTTTCAGGTCTTTTTCTTAAGTCACAACTGTTGAGGAGTGATGGAGGGAGTGGCTGTATCGTTAGAGCACAGGACTGCTAAAAGATTTGTGTAAGAAAATTCATTATTATAGCATAGAAAATAAAGGAGTGTTTTTAGCAAACCTGTTCCTCTCAGTGTGCATTGCAGCCTGACAATGCTGTACAAAATTTAATTTTCTATACTTTTAGCCTAACACTTCCACTTGAAATGGAAACTAGTACTGAAAAGTTAAAAACAAATTGTATCTTCGGAATGTAGCAGGAACAATTTTTCTTTTGTTAATATAAATCGCTGTAAACTCTTCTGGGTTTGTATGTTAACAAGTTTCTTTGATTATGTTTTAGGCATACACAACCAAGAACCTCTTTCTACTGAGACATGAGAGAAAGGGGAGAAAAAAAAGTATTTTGTGTAAGCAGAGAGGTATCAGATGTACCCTTCGGGAAGTGAATTGCAATGTGACCTAAACAGTCCTGCCACACTCTTCTGAAACTACCTTGACTACCCTTGGGAAACTGCACAGTCTCATTCCTTCCTGCACTTATCAAACTGTCAGCTGTAAAGGGTTAGGGGTAATTTCCCATATGACATCTTACTCCACAGGAAGCTGGTTTAGGGTTTCTTGCATGTCTATTTGAAGCATCTGATTCCAAATACTGCCAGACATTATATACTATATTGGATGGGTACCAATCCATATTAAACTGGATGGAACATAGGTTTAATCTAGTACAGTAAATCTCTATATTTCTGTATACTTGTGAACAGTGCTTGGCCATATTCCAAGATCTACTACATTTCTGTTGCATACTTTAAAAACCAAGTGTGAAACATGGTTAGACCCTGTAAATATGGGAAAGCAATTGTCATCCAATTCATCTCCATTTAATTATAGTAAAATGGCTGTAATGTTCAAGAAGCCAAGAAGCTAAACCACGCAATTCACTTCTGATATTAGAATAACCGCTTCTTCCATCCTATAGCAATGTATCACATATTGCTTTGAAGTCATTTTAATGGTCACCACCAAGTGCTTGGTATATTCAAGGCTAACCACATGAGTTTTTTGTATGTTCCTGCCTATCATCTCTTCCTTTAAATGAACTTGCCATTTTTATTGCCTGGTGTGGAATTTTTTGTTTGTTTGTTTTGATTTACTTTCATTGAGTAAGGCAGAGATATAAAGCAGAGAAAAAAAGGAAGAGTCCATGCTCAAAATAATCCCTTTGCATTGTCCATTCAATAATATTCACAGTTCTTGTTTTGAATGCCTGAAGACAATATTTTCTGAGCACATCTCAAACTGCAGATTGTAGCAAATTTGTTACGTTTCAGGTAGATCTGATTGAAATGCTTTGCTGTTTAAAGAGAATGAACTATAAGGAGTTAAAAATGTGATTCTTCTTGTATGCAGTTATCACCTTCCTTTCTTGGGAAGAGCTATGAGACCTGCAACTGAGAACAAAGTAAATACTCTAGTTAATATCCAGATTTTGTAAATGAACAGAGCTCTGGGCAGGCCAACATTTTCTGTTAATGAACTGGCCCAATACACAGAAGGACTGTTTTGAACCAAGAGAACTATTTTTCGTAAAAAAAAGGATTCTGTTTTGACATCTTTGTTTTGTTGCACAGCTTGTAAACTGCACAGCACGGATTTTTTGGTGGGTTCAGTTCCTAAGCACAGAAGAGAGACTTTCTCTGGCATACTATACAAACATTGAAAGAACAAACTGGTGAATCACTTCCAAATGGTGAAGCTTATGAATTCCACAAGCTGGAGGGACTGGACGCAGTTAAAAGATCTTACAACCTTCACAAATTTAACAACCATGAATTTTTCCCCTTGAAAACAGGAAAATAACAAGACTAAAAGTGGTAATGTTTGTTTGCAAATTCTACCTTTGGGTATGCAGTTCTGACATTTCTATTTGCTCATCTCAAGATGCTTATGTTTCAAAATTTAGAATAATTTATATTCAGTAACTTTTTGATTTTATACTATCATCTCTAGGTAGCCCGTTATTTCAGTCCAATGAATACATAAGCATAATAAGTTTCATGACAGAACCTGGGTTTTTTTTTTGAGAAGTCAGACAAAATATATGTAATGCAAAATACTGCAAAATGTAGTAAGCACAGATTAGCAATGGACTGACATTTTAAATTCCTCATTAAAGTAATTCATTTGTAAAGACTTTAAATTTGTTGAAAGTTAATAAAAGATGTCTAAATTTACAAAAACTGCTAGTGGATTTTCACCTGCTAACAAAACAAAAATTTCCAGCAAAGAGTAGATATTCATGTGATATTTATTATAAATGTATTAATAAACCAGTTCAATCCTAGAACTTATTTATCAGCACATAATGCTTACAGAAGCTTAAAATCATGACACTTCATCATGTTTTCTTTCTGTTTATGTTTCAGTGAATTCTGATATATAGAACACAGATTATTCCAGGACACTTCACATCTTTAGTGATGTGGCAGGAAAGAAACAATATGCAATCATATTAAAACTATCACAAGCTACAAACTGTAGGCAGCAAAATTGTCATTTTAGCTTATGTTTTTTATTTCCTGTCTCCCAAATGCTTAGAAAACTGCTTGGGATTTATGCAAGATATTTTCTCTCTCTAAAGACACATTAATAACTCCCTTTTTATTGTCTACATTCTAGTGGTCTCATATGATTTGAATCCCAAAATATCTAATCAGAAATCTTGATTTCTAATTCATCTTTGAAGTTTGGATGCATTTTTCATAAGTTCTAAAAATAAAGAGTTCTGTCTTCTGCAGTGGCATGTCATGCATATGCATGAAGGCACCGTGACAAAATTCCACGGCATTTTAAGAAATGTAAATGGAAGGGAAAACATAGTAGCAAAATATGATACAGCATTTTAGTGTTTTACATATGGTATGTCTTTGAATATGTCAATTTAATTAAAGGCAAACCAGTGACAATGCAAACAAAATAGGGTCATGCACTGGAGTTACAGACTGGAGACTGTTAGAGGTTCGGTCTGAAAGTGAAGTACCGATTTTTTAGAACATATCATCTTATGTGGACAAGCTTAACCAATGCTTATCCCAATTACACTGAAAAACAAGTAAAGGGGGAAGGATAAACCTTCTGAAAACTGCTATTATTGAGAATGACTGATTCAGATTTGCACAAGCTTAATTCACTGTTACCACGTTAAGAGAACTCCGTCTAATTGTGTCGGATGATCTTATGAATAAGGAAATTTTTTATTTTTATTTTTAGAAAGAGTTTACAGATTTTGTACAGGCTCCGAAATAATTTCATTTAGTAGAACAAAGTACCTCCCACTTATGTACGAGAAAACCTAAAAACCCCTGTAAAAATAGTTCGGAGGACACGAAAAGGGTTAAATGGATGCTCTCACAGACAGACTTTTACAAAAACGCTTCCCAAAAGACCTTCTACGGGAGATGATGCATATGTGTGTAAACAAGCATTTTAGAAAAATGCTCTCAAATATAGAAAAATGAAACACTCTTCAACTTTTGAAGAATGTAGTCCGAAGTGAAAGTTAGCTGGGAGGTAAGGCAATTGAAGCGAGATTCCAAAACTCAACAGTGACATATAGGTTTTTTTAGAAATTTTCCAAAATCCTCTTAAATTCAGTTCAGGATGTTTATCTTCCTACATATACAGGAAAATTGTTCCTGAATCTCATTGTTCTCAAGGTTGAAAAGCTTCCTTCAATTGCCAGTCTAATTTTATTTATGGACAGAGTCTTCTTTTAGCCTCAGTAGTATTTTTCACCTCTAGTATTTATATCATCAGTATTTTTCAATATTCTTGTTAGTCTTCTTTTTGCTAGAGTGAACAAGCTTGTTCTTTTTGAAAAATTCAAGTTATCCAGTCCCTTGGTGATCTTATTAGGTATCTTCCTATCTTTCAGCATTCTTTTCTTAATCTGGACACTTCATACTAGTCCTAAGAGCTTCTGCTGTCATTACCGAAAGATTGATAGAGAGAAGAAAGCAGAGAGCCTGGGTGGCACTGAACTTTTGATGACACAAGAAGGCCACTACAGTTACTGTGGAATGTAGTTTTGCCTTGTGCAGCTGCTACCAATGATCATCTTTATCCACTCTTTATTATGCACCTACATTTAAGCGTACATTTAAGGCCCTGCTTGCAGAACCCCTTCTCAGTGTCTGCTCCTGGCACCTCAAGAGCCTAGCTCTGTGAAGCGCTACTAAGGCAGTGAAGAGACAGAATAGAAAATAACCATTAAAAGCTGAAGAATGATTTTATTGCCTGAAGCTAAATATTTCTCTGTCCTACACATAGCCTTCCCTTTGATGACAAGCTAAAAAAACCAAACCAAAACAAAAAAGGTCAGTTTCGGTTCGTACATGGAGATGGATACATCTCAATAGCTGCATAGGAGGGCTGGTAGTATTCAAAAGTGATGTTCCCAAACGATGGCTTTTCAGCTGTATCTGCTCTGTCTAGACAGAGAGATTTTTATCCCCTGGTCCCTTCCTCCACTGCCGAAGAAAGAAAAGGTACACAAAAATTCAGATTATACATATAAAACCAGTGAAGACTAAGTAATGGCTAAGCAGTGGAGTCTAATGCACTACTTCAATACTCAGTGCACTCCTTTAGAACACAACCTTTTCCACCATCTTCTGTCGTTATGTAATATTTATTAAGAGACTTTGGATAAGAAGATTGCAGAGTGCAGTGATCAAACAGCAGAAAAACCAAAAGCAGAACTAAACTTCTGGTAAAAGAAACGACTAATTAATTAGTGATGAGCATGGAATGAAAAACCTGTGAGACTATAAACACCCCAGCTCCCTATCTCACAAAACTCAATATCAACATTTAAACTCAGTGAGCATTTAAAAGGACTAGTGCTGTGTTCCTCTTTGACCTTAATTCATGTTTCAGACAGGCACTTCAGTCTACTGAAGTCAGCTCCTTCCCCTGACACTGGCAGTACCAACAGGAGAAAGAAAAGTCTGCGCTGAATTCAGATGCCGGTTTCCTTCTCCTCTTTACAGGTGATGCTACTTCAGGACAGAATTAGCATCTGCCCACTCCTGTTCCTTCTTCTGCAGAGGGAATTCTGTACTACTGCTGATGGCGAGCAGACAAATCTGCAGGGAAAATGCTAACCTCAAAACGCCTATGACAGGAAGGAAAAGGAAATCCTGACAGGGGCAAGTATCAAGGGACAAAAATGGAGCATAAAGCACTTAAAAAGTGCTAGGGGTAGTAAAATAGTTATGGAAGAGGTGACAGACAGAGAGGTGTGATTGTTTAGTGCAATTCAGGAGAGGGAACAGAAAAACAAAAAGAGTGGCTTGTTTGGCACAAAGGTTCATTTAAAGCCATCAAATTTTATGAAGCAATTTAAAATGGGCTTTCATATTCTATTTATAAATACAACTTCTTTATGAATGCTGTCTGCATAATCTTCATTCTTCACAGTCAGTCATTATCACACAACGTCGGGCAGCTTTTTTCTGAAACCAGCACCCCAGTTTATAACAGCTAATAAAATACCAATGCTTGTACACGGTGCACAGTTTCTAATGAGCTGTTTAAAAATTCCTAGATACAGCAAACAACAGTGAGTTGACTATTGCATATATTGCTGTCATGAGACCTGCAATATTTTCTCCTATATGTCCTCTGTGAGTACCAGAAAATGTTCTGAATATAAACACCGTGACTAGAGAATCTAAGTGACTTCATAAAACAAAGAAAACAACAATATAACCAGTTTGACAAAATCCACTTCCCGCCCCACCTCCCCAATCCCATAGTATTATTTTTAACTACTAAACCAAAGTGGAACAAATCTCATCTGTGCCAGAAACCCAAAACTTAGTTAATCATAGCGAAGAGTAGATGACATTCTAACTTCACACAAAAGCAACAAAAAAATATTGTACCTTTGTCTCAAGAAATGCTTTTTGCTTATGAAAACACCCTTATAGTAAAGTATCTTGGTAAAAATACATGTAGTTATTATTGATATACATAGATAGGTATATTTCTTCATCAAGCTTCAAAATAAATGCATCCTCAATTTCTAAAAGAAAAGGTCCAATCAAACATAAAAGGAGTTGAATGAGCAGTAAATTCTACAGAAATTGCTCTTCGGGTCCATGGAATATAAGTGAAAACAAGAAATCCCCTCCTAAAGATTAGAAATACAGAGTTTCAGAATCACCACAGATACGATGTAATAATAAAATACACGACCATTTGAACCACTTAAAAATTATGCAGAAAAAATGTAATTTATCACTTCAATAGGATATTCTAGGCAAATTGCAATAGCACTGTAATTGTCCTAGAAGGCCTTAGGTAAAGCTTACTTATTCACAGGCCCTGGAGATCTTCATCCAAGATCAACAGAAGTGGACTGCTCATACAAAATGAAACCCACTGTAAGTCTATCTGAGTTGCTATTTTGTAAACACCTGTGAAACAATACAAACGACGACACTGGAAAACAAACCGAACCTCCCTTTTATGGAGGAGGATTGAAAGCTATTAAAAGAAAAGTGGAAACGATTGCTATTATTCTGCTATTCAACACGCTTACTGCTGAGACGTGCTGTCCATAACATCTATTTTAAATTTTAGAAGTAATTAGCAGTCAGATCTTGAGGGGTGAAAATGATCTTAATGAGTACAGGAAGTATGCATTATATATCTTTTTGAGTTGTTCTCATCTACAGTGACTGTGTAAATAAAACCAAACAGAATACAAAAAGCTGTAATAAAATTGATAATTGTAAAGAGGTTCTAAGAGTCTTTAAAAATTGACTATACAACAAACTTAGGGGGAAAAATCACATGGAAGTAGTAGAATACATTTTTAGAAATGTTAAAGATTATATAATTACCTCAAACTTGGATTATTTATGATAGATATGAGGTAGAATAAGTGTAAAACAGTAATTAATTAGGCCACAGAAGGATTTTGGTTAAACTAAGAACTGTTCTGATCTGATGGAGTAGGTAGCTTGGCAAATGCTACTCAAAGTCAGGAATGAAGACTACTTGGTAGAACGTCCTACAGATTTAATATCGTGGAATGAAAATGATTTTGGCAGAGAAAGGTAAAAATATGTGCAAGTGGAAACTGTGTATGTATTCTATTAATTAGATTTATTCTTTGAACTATGCTATCTACAGAAGATGACCTGAACATCAACTATAAATATGAATCCTGTGTAGCAGTCCATACCCTGTTACATTATAACACCTCCTTCATCACGTTCTTTTTCAGCTACAGACCTATTTTTGTCAAAATGACCGAAGTTCCTTTTCACCTGAAAAAGTGGAGAAGTGGATAAATTGTGGAACGTTCCACACAATTTTAAACTGCCTCTGTATTAAAACTACAAAGTGAAGCAGTGGTCCAAAGGCCATGAATAAAGGATACAGGTCCCTTGTGGAGCAGGAAGGAATGTACAAGTTGCTGCAAGTTGTTGCTGTCCCAGAAGCCAGCTTTGGATATCTGGTTTACTAAAAAGCCCAGAGAATGCTAAACAAAGAGTAATCCAGAGCTTTAAGGAGTCAAGATTTTGTTGGGTGAAAGGCAGCTAGTGCAGATACACTCTGACTAGAGGCAGCATCTCCTTCTATGCAGTTACCAAGCTCCACACAACCAGTAGCATTTTGCCTCGGAAAAGTTAATATTTCAGCACGCAGAAAAGCGACGCCTGTTTAAAGTGACACCACCCCACTTAAAAACATACTGAAGTAGTACCTTGTCTGCTTTAATGAGACTTTGATTTATAATTTAATTGTCTAAGAAAAGAGCTGAGGACACTGAGTTGCTTTACTCTGTAAAGGTGATTATTCATTATCGGAGAGAATGTTCTCTGTTATTAACCCGGGGCATGCTGATATCTTATATGTAATCCACCTGCTAAGTGAATGAGTTTTAGCAGGAAATGTGGCTCTTATTTCATATGCAAATTCTCTGCATATTGCATTGAAGCAATATAGTTGCTAATATAAACACAGGAAAGGATATTTTAAATTAAGTGGTTATTTGCAGATAAAATAAAGCAGACATACCTAACACTGCTTATGTCTTCATACTGAGGTATTGAAAATAAAAAGCCCAGTTTCACCTCTGAAGTGAAAACAATCAGCTTTATAACACACTTGGGTATAAATCATTGTAACAATGAATGGGGACGAGGAAGGGTAATTTTTTCTCCTGGTTTAAATGAGTTCTAGCATATAAAGCATCTTTAGCAAACCAGTATCAGTATGGATTTTCAGATATTCTGAGAAGACACAAATCTCACTGAATACAATGGGAGAGAAGGTACTCAGCGGTTTTAAAAATCAGGTTATTGAAAGACTTTTCTAACAACAGTTTATTTTAGCTTTCTTGCTGCAGAGCAAGCTTAAGACAAATGAATCCTGCTTTCTGAAGCATCTGGTTTAACTTCTCAAGCTCGGCTTATATTTAATCAGAGGTGTACATAATGTTCTGACTACTTTTAATGCTACCAGCCCTGCAAGCTACTTTTGAGGCTGACTATCCTCGTGGTATTGTTACTTTAGTCAGTAGATGGCATTAGCTGCCTCAGTGTCATTTTTGCTACGTGATTTATCAAGAATTGGGTCAGCTACAGCCTGTGGCTGTGTGTATGTTCCCAGCAGGCTGAGAAAAAAATCCGAGATTTTGTTTTCTTTTGTTAATTACCCTTGCCATATTTTAGTTGTTTCATTGGACAATATAATTAGACAATAAGGAAAAAGATCCAACAGCAAGTACGCATCTGCAGACAACGGTGTAAGAAGAAGGTAGGCTAGCACAGGCATTTGTGTTCAGACAGTAAATCCTTCTGCTGCAGGTACTGCTCAGGATTACAGGGGTTTGGCACTGAGGCAGCGAGGACAGCAAAACTGTTCAAAGCCACGAGGGGAAAGACAGCTAACAGCTCTAACCCTCTTCTGACCCTTCTGTTCTACCTGACTTGTCCCAGCTTCTTCTATTAATGAAGGGAGGAACACATCAGATGCCAGAGCTAGCTGTAAATCGATCATCATGACTTATATTTTGCAGATGGTTTACATCTAGCAGTACTTAAAAAGGGTGTTTTTCAGTTATCTTTATGGTAAAACTCAGGCTGTAAAGATACATGTGTATATATACCATAGACAAAATCTTAATCCTATATTATTCAAATATCCAGTGGGGATGTTCAAATATTCCTCTGAAGTGGTTCCAACCCAAACCCTGCAGTTAAACACCAAGACAGTGTGTTTGTACGTTTTTGAGACCCACAATCTAAAACTGCCTAGCGCCAAGCAGGAAGCAATTCTCTCCTCATGCAGAAATAATTCAAGCAGATTTTTTTTCACCTTCCATGCTGAGATGAATTTGACAAACTTCAAAGCCATTTTCAGCAAAGTTTGAAGTACTTCCACTCCCTGCTCCCACAGCCAGTGATTAGAACATGCAACAGGGAGATGCAAGAAGCTGAAAGACGTGTCAGGGGGTTTCCCACACCCCCGTGTATGCCCTATCTACCCAGCCGAAGCTGCGGCAGCTTGGTGGTCTGGAAATCTCTGTTTCTTCCTCAGTCCTCTCAAACCAGTGCATACATTCTTGCTGACTGTTTTCAAACTGCAGGTGCTGGTAGAACTGAAAAGACGGTTTTATTCTGTGGGAAGGGGTTAGTGTTTTGGAGGGCATGGGGTGGGAAAATGGGACACACTGAAAACAGCATATTCAAGCACATTTCTTGACTTTGATATTTGGTTTTCTTACATGGCTTCTTTGATTTTTCTCGCTTGTATTTTTAAGGCAGTAACTCGTAATAGGTATTTCTCACTTGCGATTTGTGTTTCCTCTTGAAATTTCAGGTGATTATTTCGGCTGTATATCAGAACCAGAGCAAACTTGCAACAACAAATGTAATGTTTTTCTGAGGAACATATATTTTTAATCCACATTGAATATTCAAATCATATATTTTCCATTTTACAGTAAAATGGCTTTCTATCAAAAGTACAGCTCTTATCTTACTTGCCAACTCTCATTATTAGTATATATGACAGGTTATATAAGGTGAACCCTTATCTAGTCAAACGGTTATATGCTCAGGCAAACCAAGAAGATACTGCATTAGTACCTTTAGTCCACCTATTCATAACCTAAATTTGCCCTCATTATTTCATATGGTGACACATTCACCCCAAACCCAAGTCAAACCAAGCTAGCGAGTTTTTCAAACTGGCAGTGCTCATAACAGCAACAAATCAGTTATAAACAAGTAACAAATATTCCCTTTTCTTAAAACTCTGGATTAGCAGTATCAGCCCCTTCCAACTCTCTATGTTTTAAGTTCTCTTTCCTAACTATTCAGAGTAGTCTCTTGTTGTAGGGGGAGTGGAAGAATAGTACAGCTGGCAGCAGGGAAAGATTATCTCAGTTTTGTATGTGGGTAACTGAAGCACAGGAAAATTAAAGGACTTTATCAGGCTTGTACGCAATATTAAAGAAAAGCTTACTCCCAAATTTCCCATGCCAGTATCTTTACATCAAAACATTGCAAATATGCTGCCATCCATAGCTCTCTAAGTGCCAGTACAAAACAAAAACGTCATACTGGAAGATAAAGGCAGAGCATAAAAACAAATAAGCAAAACCAGCAGCCCAGTGAAAGCGACAAATCTGAAAATGCTGCTTGATGCACTTCCCCAGCAAGCACATTCCCTCTGCTTCACATTTCAGCATCTCTGATGTTTCAGTTTTCTATGACTAGCAGTGTAGCACAACGTCTTCATAACTTGGATGCAAACATGGGTTTAACATTTAAAGCAGACATTAATATACAGCCAACTAGCCTGAACTCAAGGGTGCAATCTGCTTTTCCATGGTCAATCTTCCAGATAGTAATGTGAAATGGTCAAAAATGAGGACAAAATGTCCTTATATATACAGAAGCCCAGGATACCATTTCATCAAGGGTGAAAGATTTTGCTTCCGGGCATTAAAAATGTCCAGCACTGGAAGCATGAGGTTTCTTGCCAGCCTAAATATGGCATGAGACTAGTGAGTTCCCAACACAGAAACCTTGTGACCCACACGGAATTCTCAGTTTAAGACCAGGAGAAATTATTGCTGAAATAAACTGAGAAAACAGAACCAGGATTCTTCGGGACTGTAACCCATCTTGCTCTGTTCTCACAAAATTAATGCCACATGTACAAATGGAAATTATGTCAGGATAATTATTTATTCTAAAAAAAAAGGCACTTTGGCTTCAAGTTTGAATATTGTATTTTTTTGAACAACAAAGGAAACCAATGACAATTTTGGTCCCCAAACTCTGACTTGGCAGAAGGCCTGAGCTGCCGTTCTTAAATTCAATGACGTTGAAAGCTCAAAAAAATAACTTTGCCCGAGTACCAAAACACAGAAAGACAAATGAAGAGACACAGTTCTGAAGGGAAATGAAGAATTTTCAAAACCCCACAACAGTGATAGTTCTAGATGTATTTTTCAGGGTTGAAACTTGTATTTGATATTTTAGAAGGAAAATTGGAAGGAATGACATTTCAAGGTAAGCAGGAAAATAGCAAGCCATCTCAGATACCAATGCATGTCTAAATAAAAACAGATAATAATCCATATATACTCCATTCCCTGAACAATGCAATGACAATAAAACCTCCATACACATTAGGACTAGAGAAGAGATGATTAGATAAAACAAGTATCCTGAGTTTTTTCAAAGCAGAAAAAAACCCCCCAGCAACTCTTCAAACATGAACTGACAGTCATTATAATAAAGTTTTTTAATTGGCAGTCATTTCCAAATTTGCAATTTTCAATGATTTAGATGTTTGCTGAAAATTTAGTGCCATGTCTGAATACCTGTAATGTATAACATGATGTGCACATTAACATTACTAGGCTATTATACAGGACTTTGTAGAGCTACCTTTACACCTTTAACACCGGGGAAGCTAATACCACTTTCTAAGATTTCTGAAACAAACTCAAATTACCAGATGAAGGCAAGCATTTTAGAAAGCCAGGCCCTTTTCTACAGAGAAGCAGGGCAATAAGGTCAATTGTGTGAAATTATTTGTTTTTCTGGGTTTACTTGTCTTTCATTGAGGACCTGTACGGCTCAGTCTGATACAAGCTTTTATGCCTGCTGAATTAAAATCTTTTTTTCAGAAGTATTTGCTATTCTGGAATAAGACTTGGCTTGAGTTGTACAGATAAACACCACAAATATTGACTCATATTTGGCATTTCCAGAGCTTCATAATGTGATTCATACAGAGTCTGCAGTCCTGGAGTAATCATGAACAACAAATAATATGTAAGAGGTCCAGCTCAGTGTAAATATCTAAATATATAAATTGCTGGACTATGTCTTACTCCAAAATCTGGCCCCAAATATAAAAGTAGCATAGTATTATTCTGAAATGCAATTATTTAGTAGAAAGGGTATTTTTCCAAGAAGTCACAACACTGTTTTCCCCTTTATCACTTAGTGTTGTACTGACCACCCCCTTACAAAAGTATTGAAAAAATACTGTTAGGCAATACAACACTTAGAAAGAATAAGACTGAACTCCCAGGGATTTTCTGCTGCTATCTTTTCACTAATGACATTGCATAAATGCAATCAGAAAACAAATCATCCAGCAGCGAAAATGCTAGCCTTGAACTTTGGATTCAGTTCTGTCACAGAAATGATCTGTCACAGAGAACTCACATGAACTTCACGGGTCACTAAAGGATTGACTTCCTAAGTATGTTTTAGCAGATGCTGAATATCTTGGTGCATCACAGTGTGAAGATATCTATGCATTCTTGTGAGCTACTAAAATGAGAGACCATGAAGATACTGCTAAATGACACAAGCATGCACAAATGTAGGGCTTAATGTAGGGTTTATGAAAAACTGGCACAAAGCTAAAAATAAGTAATTGTCAAAGCTGGCATCATATAATTTCTTACATGGAATACTAAGGAACATAGAAAACCTAGCA
This sequence comes from Buceros rhinoceros silvestris, assembly GCF_000710305.1. NCBI lineage: Eukaryota > Metazoa > Chordata > Aves > Bucerotiformes > Bucerotidae > Buceros > Buceros rhinoceros. Next base: position 157,558 of record NW_010420341.1, read on the forward strand.
CTGGGATTCAAACACTACATGAAACTTACGTTTTCCATTTGATATCTACTGGAATTAATGTTCCAGTTCGTGTGGACCTCCAAGGTCCCTGTCCAACTCTCGGCTATTAGGACAACTGTAACCCACATCTAACCATTAACTGATTGTCCTTAAGCAATGAGTATTCTTCTTCCCTCAATCACTTTAATGTTTTAAATAACTTTGTCTTCTCTAATATGGATTTATCTCCCTGGAAGAGGGATGGCAAGAACTGTATATAGCATTCCAAGTGGAATTTCACCTGTGGCTTTCTAAATTAACACATCTCCATTTCTCTTTAATATCTTGCTCACTAACTCCTAGAAATCTTTGTTTTCCATGGTGACATATCTAATCACCCATGAACTAGTATTCTTTTTTTTCCTTCTTTGTTGTTTTCAACAACCCAGATAGGGTAGAACTTTTTTATCACTGGTTACCTTCCATTTTGCACTTATACACATAACCTGTTTCTAATGATCCTCTCCTCAGTCTCAGTCCATTTTCCTAGAGACAGTCCAATACATACCAGAAGCAAATTTCTTAAGTTCTCTGTCTTTCTGGGACCAGTTGTTAAAAGAATAACATTGATACAAGACCAATCAATGCTCCTGTAAGAATCGTATCAGTAACCTCCTTCCTATCCAACGATTTTAAATACAGACCATCACCACGTTTAATCCTTCTGTAAAGTTAATTACTTTACAGCTTTTGTACCCATTTACAACATAACTAAGACCTTTCTTTTTTTTTTTAAATATGCTTCCATACAAAATGCAAAGAAGTCCATATAGATAAAATTTACTGAGCTTCCTTTTTCAAGAAAAAAATTGCTATTTCATCAATAAGCACGGACAATTTAGTCTGGCATGCTCTATATTTAGTAATTCCGTGTGGTCTTCCATTACTTCCATGCCCCTAATTACTGTTTTGTAAAAATATCTTCTAAATCCTTATATATTACTGAGGTCAGGCTAATGGTCTAACATGGCCTGAATCATCTTTTAACATCAAAGCAAGAAAACAATCTTTGTGTATAATAAAGCACCTCTTCCAGGCACACTTTCAATCATAGATTTTTAAAACATTACTTTCTAAATCTAGGACATCTCTGAATAATTTACAGTTCTTGAAAAACCACAGGCATTAGGAAATGAAAATAGGCATGATACATCAAAATGAAAACAAAATATACCCAAATACATCATAATTTCTGAAAAGTTATGGCAATTACTAATACTTATTATTCAGGTTATTTTAAAACAAATATGTATTTAATTTTTTTTTCTTCTTAAAATTTATTTTAAAATAACAAAGAGTCAGAAACTATAAAACAGCTAATCTCTAATCTCACTTTTCTGGGGAATTAATACTTCTCTTTAATATAATCTTTCTGTCAGGCAGAAATATGGAGGTGATCCTCAGATGCAGAATTTCTAGACTACAGCATTTCACAGCTGAACTGATTCATCAGTTTGTCATTCATGATGTCTACTGAGGAGACATGGTTATGAAACACAAGGGTAAACTGGTACCTTAAAAATGGTTTAGTCTGTTTAAAGTGACTGCCAGAGAACAAGAACTTAAGTAAACAAAGTAATATTCAGAGTTGCTGCACACACTCAGCTCTCTTTGAGTTGAACAGATGCTTTGGGTACTCATTGCTACTTCAAAGCAGGTTTCTCATTTGGGCAGGTTCTCTGTGCTTTGCTTTATGAACTCAGAAAAGTCATCTTTATTTCAGTAGTACATCATGAGTACAGAGAGCATGAACTTCCATAAAATAAACAGTAACATTCTATTTGTAAAACGCTCTAAGTTGTTTGGTTCTGATTTGGATTGAAAATCGTATATACATATAAATAATAAAAATAGACATCTTTGACTATTAGTTTTAATATAACCATGTCCACTCAGAAAACAATTCACATAAATCACCAAATGTTATTTTGTGACAAGTCAATGTTGTTTACACTTCTACAGAAAGGTTTGAAAGACATTAGTTAAGAATTATGTGAAATGGTGTTAAAGAAGTACTAGAAACTGCCTCTGGCTTACTTTTCAGTAAATTTTCATGTGAGAAGAATAAGAAACTTAACTGTTATCTCTGTAGTTTGGGTACCAGTTTATGGGTTATTTAACAGGAAAGCACAATAGATTTACATGTTCTGTTTATAGTGAGAAACTGCAAAATGGAATAATATTGATCCTCCTTATCACAGGCATTGAAACAAGCTCCTTCATGCCTCTGAAGACAAGAGATCTGTACCCCCAAAATACCTGGAATCAAATTGCAGAATGTTTATTTAGAGCCAGTGTGGAGGGCTCAGATGCAATCTCTTGTGCTTATAATAGTACAGAGAGAGTAGCTGCATAAAAAGGGAGTGCCACAGGATTAAGGATGGTATAGCGTAAAGAGAGAGAAAAGTTCTTTAGTTCTTTAAAGCTAAATGCCTTCTTCTGAGACTCCCTTTTATCATCAACTTCAGTATCTTTTCATTACAAAAATTGTTTTACAAATCACTATTAGCACTTTCATGTCCAGCTCAACAGCCTTTCTTCCATAATATCATAATTTATATGCAAAAATAGAGTGCCTGATTTAATACGCTTATCAGTCCTTGTACTAATTAATGCATACATATTTTCCATCAGCAGTTGAGCTTAGTAATAGTAATTTAAAAAGGATACAAACTATATGTCAAAATAATCACTAAGCATCATGAACTCTTTTCTTATGCACATCAACATTTGTACCCTTGCGAGTGTACTTAGGATAGAATTCAGTAGTTTTTACTATAGCAATTTAAATCACAATGATTTTGACAGGGAAACTGAAATCTAATTACTCACACCATCTTCATCATTTTGGGAATCACCACTGCCAGAGTACAGCACACATACTTTAGAACCCCTTTTCACCACAATAAAAACAACAGAATAGACATTTATGGAGGAAGTCTGCATCAGTTGTGATTAAAAGGATCTGAAACGCCAAGAATTTCCACTGTCATTTTCCACTTTGTGTGCCAGCAGGATGGAGGACTGAAAGACAGATTTTAAGAGCTGCAAGGACCCCCAGTCAAATGGACCAATTTTGGGAAAACTCTTCATGTTATCTGTTTTTCCTACAGCAGAAACTAATGAGTGGAAGATAGCAGCTATAGCACTGTGCTGAGACCCTGCTTCTACTTGCCTAGGCCAATAATGTCTTTGGAAATTAATCTGGGCGAATAATTTCTTTAAATGATCTTCACCCAGGGAATCCCACCAGAAGAAGTGTTTATTTTCATTGTTGATGTAAGTGGCGTGCAGGTTAAAAGCTGTACTTCTAAGATAAGGTGTACTTCTCAACCACTAAGTTATGCTTAAAAATTCTTATTTAAAATGTTGCTCAGGCACCTTATAATGCTTTGCCAAGATGCATTTCATTTTACTTGGAAATATCTTATTTAGACTTTTATGGACCCTATAAAATACTATGAACTTCTGCAATACATTTCAAACATGTGATAGTAACATCATAGTAATCAGTACTGTGTGTTGCCTCTTTTTCAATAATCTTATTGTTATGTTAATCAGACCTCTTAGGGCATTGAGGTCTTCCAGAGCAGGATTTGTCTCACTTCACTTTACATACTATATCTGAGCTAAAAGCAGACTGGGAAGAAAAAACAGATTGAAAAGAGACACCTACAAAGGAAAGCTGATACAGTTTTATCTGATTTTTTAATGTATTTATATGATGTCTAACTGTTATAGATCTAAAATTAGGTAAGATGAATCCAACTTTTGGCAAGTTTATGAGGTGCCATGCGTTGCGCTGTAATTTGTTTTCCAGAAGACAGCAGCCTGGGAAATAATGATTGCCTCAGAAGAAGAGGGTGAGATTTATGAGAATATTAAGTGAGAAAAGGGGAAAAGCATAGCACGGGTCAATAAGAGCCCATGAGAAACCTGAAGGCTATTTTATAAACATGTAAACAGAAAAAGTAAATTTCACTTTGGCTTAAACTATTTTACGTATGGCTTTAATATCAACAACAAGAAAAATGGAAAGAAGGAAAAAAGACCTGAAAAAAATTTAGTACTCTTTTATTTATTGTTGCATTTAGACTATGACCAGTATATATATAAAAGAAGATTTAAAGATTCATTTATTTGGTTAGAGAGAGAATGAAATAAAGGGGTTTCTTCCATGCATTTGGCTTTTGGAAGTATTTGAAATTGAATCCATGTGAAAAAGTGAGCTGCTATTCACAAGCTTCATTTATATGAAAATGACCACCTGCTATGGTAATGAAAAAGTCACTATGTTAAAACTTGAGAAGTATCTTCTTATGAGCTACTCCTTCACCATCCTTATAAATATCACAGAATGTTAATAAAAGATGGTTTTCATATTTTCTTCTTGAAGTTTGTAAAGAAGATAAGAACCATTAGCATAAAACAATACTTTAGTAAGAATGGGAAAAAAGGATTTGATCCCACTCTTCCATCAACTCCATCACCTCCTCAGAACAAAACAAATAAAATACAATGAGTTTTTGGCTACCACTAAAGCAATTTCCTGTTTTGTATTCAAAAGCTGTAATGCTTTCATATAGTCCCAGATATAAGCAACTGAGATATGGCTAAGAAATCTACGTTGTTCCCTATCACCACATAATCCTGTGCAAGTATTTGAAATCCCAGGTTGAACAGTATTGCCTTAGTTATCAATCTGTCATCTGCGAATCCTTTTCCACTTACCTATTACTTGCTATCAGAAGATAGGTATTTTAATACCTATTACAGCTAATATACATGTGTTCTAGAAGAAAGTAGTTTACACTGGAGATACCGTGGATGTCTGTACTAATAGAATTGTAATTACGTTTCAGTAGAAATGGTATAGCAACTCTTGACTTGAAGGGAAGGAAGCCAAGGGACTACTGGCAAGTGTTTTATTTGTTCCTAGCCTTTGGAATTAATTCTTCTCTCTTCTTCAGTTTAAAGGGGATCTGACTTAGCAATTGTTCAGACACATTACACAAAACACTTGTGTATACCAGACCATGTGGCATTTGGAAACAGAACTTTGAGAATTTTTTTTTTTTAGATGTTGAATACATTTTTCACAATTTAGAAACCAAAGATCACGCAGAGATTGGTGGATTCTATAAATTAAACAAAATAGTTATTTATCACAGCATTTCACAAAAACACAGACATGTTTCATTTCATGAAACACAGACATGCTAGCATTGGACATTTCATTTGGGAATTTGCTACCTGGAGATGACCATACTAGTAATACACCTTAACAAGGAAATTTCAATAGGGAATCTAAACAATTTTTGGAGATTTAGGGTTGAATAAGCTTATAGAAGCAGAACTAAATAACTGGCATGTGTTTTGCACAGTAGCACTGAATCTCAAGTCAGTTATAAAGCAGCAACAAAAAAAAAGATAAGGAAATACTTAGAAAGAAAAGCAATCAATCCATCCCCCAGAAAGTAAAGCTAACGGGTGGTCTTACCAGAGTTTAGGGCTCACAGACTCACAAAGTATGTGATGCTGTTCTTATACTGCAAACCCGCTCAAATCTCTTGCTACCCTTATTAGGACCATTTAAGTTTCTTGACAGTTCAGTGGTTTAGTATAAAAATGTGTATAATTTAAGCAGTAAATCAAAGTTAGGCTTTTATCTTCCCTATGAGGACTTGGCAATTTAAAATATCCCTTTGGCTCTGTTTCCATTTTGTGCAGCTTTTCTACACTCTGAAGAGCTATACCAATATACTCATACCAATATACTCAGTCTTTGGAACATCTGTGTAAACTACTTCAGCCACAACCAGGCAGAGATTTTTACCACTAAAAGAACCACCTTCGCAAATTAAATGTCCTTTTGAAACAGCTGTCATTAGACTCAGTCCCTCTTCCAAGCACATCCACTGAGGAACCAAAGCAATCATCAGCCACTAACCCAAGAAAGCAGGTTCAAAGTCCCAGAGGCACTTGTTATGGCTGAACTTTAGGAAATTTAAAGTCTAGACAGGGTGTATCTTATTTCTAACAACCTGCCACTTCTACAACATGTTCCCTAACCAGAATTTGCTGAAATAAAAGGTTCCTCTTGCCTTCAATTAACTTTTTATCAAGCTTTAGCTCCTTTTTCTTATTCTCACCCTCCCACTCACCTTCCCAAGATATGTATCTCATCCTTCTGCTCTATTTTGCTGCTTCCAATTAGTTGTGCTTTCTACCTCGGTGACTTTCTTCTGTTGACTCTTCACACTGCTTTTTTTCATTCCCTCTTCTTTCCTGCAAACTTTACTCCTCTTACTCTTATGAAAGTGCTAGTCACGTTAATCACAATCTCATCTTGCCTCATCCATTACTTAAAACTTTTGCTATAACCATCTGCTGAAAAAAAAAAAAAAAAGCAGCACTGGTGAGTCCACAGCTGGAGTACTGTGTCCAGTTCTGTGCTCCCAAGTTCAAGAGAGACACGGACATACTGGAACGTGCCCAGAGAAGAGCTCCAAAGATCATTAAGGGACTGGAGTATCTGTCATACGATGAGAAGCTGCGAGAGCTGGACCGTTCTCTGCAAAAGCTGCAACTGCTCCATCACAGTGAGTGAGAAGCTAGAAAAAAATGCCAGGAGGTTTGCATGGATGAACATGGAGCTCCCAGAAAAATTCAAACACAAAAAATTAAGTATGCAAAAGGTGGAAACAGGGAAAGGCAACCTGAGAGGAATATAGAGATATTGCATGAGAATGCAGAGATGTATTTAGGAAAGCCAAAGCCTACCCGGAATCGAACCTGTCAAGGGATGTTAAAAGACAACAAAATCTCCTATAAGTGCATAGGTGACATAGGCGACAAAAGGAAGACTAAGGAAAATGTAAGCAGTGCTGAATGTGGCAGGGGACTTGGTGACACTGGACATAGATTAGAGGTTGAGGCTGAGGTACTGAATACCTTCTTCCTCAGTCTCTACTAGAAAGGCTGCCTTTCAGGAATCCCAGGCCCTGGAGACCAAAGGGAAAGTCTGGAGCAAGGAAGATAAATACTTGGTGGAGGAGGATCAGGTCAGGGAATACTTAAGCAAACTGGACATAGATAAGACCACAGTCCCTTATGAGATGCACTCACAAGTGCTGAGGGAGCTGCCTGCTGCCATTTCAAGGTTACTCTTGACAATCTTTGAACAATTCCGGAAACTGGTAGAAGTGTCCGAAGACTGGAGGAAAGCAATTGTCTCTTCAAATTTCAAGAAGGGCAGGAAGAAGGACCCAGGGAATGACAGGCTGGTCAACCTCACTTCCATCCCTGGGAAGGTGATGGAGCATGTAATCCCAGAAACCAATTTCAGGCACATGAAGGACAAAAAGGTGATTTGGAGTATTCAGCATGGGGAAGTCATGCTTAACCAAGCTAATGAAATTCCTGGCTTCGTCGATGAGGGGAAAGCAGTGGCTATTGTCCACTTTGACCTCAAGCAAGGCTTTTGACACATACTCCTGGAAGATTCTCATAGAGAACCTCAGGAAGTATGAGACACAGATGAGCAGGCAGTGAGGTGGACTGGAATCTGGTTGAAGAGCTGGGCACAGAAGGTGGTGATCAGTGGCAGTCAGCCTAGTTGGAGGCTAGTAACTAGTGGTTATACCCCAGGGGTCAATACTGGGTCCAGACCTGTTAACACCTTCATTAATGGTCCGGATGATGGGACAGAGTGTACCCTCTAGTTTGGAGTCCGTTAAAAGCATGCATTTCAAAGGGAAAGTGGTAAGAGAACAGCAGGCAAACAACAACATATTCTTCCAAACTTAGACTCCTGGAGCCAACTGCTACCACCTGTTATATCTGTGTTGGTCTTTTGAACAATTTTAGACTCCAAACACTTAAGGGCATGAATGACTTTTTTTTATTTGCCTAAGATGTGAATGGCAGCTATACATAAACTATATAAATGATTAATAATGATAATACCAGCAGCACGATGGCAAAATACAGCTCTGTCTCCACTTCCTATTTAATATTCCAATAATCCAAAATAAAAAAAGCAAATGGTCTACAAACAAGTACACATTTTTACTACTTTTATATTAAATTTTCCTATAGTATATATTTGGATATAATGGAGAGTATTTTCACCTTAATAATCCCACAGAAAGTTAAAAAAAGAAAGACTCTAAATTTCACAAATACAAAGAAACCTTGACTTTTTCTGCAGAATGAAAAGGTTGTCTAATTTGAAAGTTCAGATAGAAAATGTTAATAAAAACAGAACCCAGTCAAGTCAAATAAAATACAAAAATAAACAGGGATTTTGCTTCAGGCAGCTCAAATCTGATTTAAGCAGCACTCTTAGAAGAATCCAGCTGTTGTTTACTGAAATGTAAAATAGTGTGCTTAATTCTTTTATGTGACAGAATTCCTGATCCTTCAAATCAGGATGTAACATATTTCTTCTCATCAACAATAATTATTTTATGTACAGTTACTAATCTGACCAATTACCTGAAAGCTAATTACTCAGACTTTAGAGAATGGGACAGCTAAACCAATGTATTTTGATTGTAATTACTCACATTTAATAAGGAGCACTGCCAAATACATCCATATATTGAAGTTTTACAACAGAATTATGGGTATTTTAATAGTGATTGAACAAGTCTATGATCATCTTTGTTTTACAGCCTCAGAGCTTAATCTAATTTTAGCTAGTGCAGAGCTGGGCTACGCTTTGGCAACTGAACCATATTATTCATGTTAACAATTTACCTCTTTTCTCTGTATATACACCAAATTTCCAGGCTGAGACATTGTAAATCCCTCAAGACAGCAGGATAACCCAGAAGGTTCAAAACTATGCATTATTAAGAAGAAAAAGACACAGTCTTCCTCAGGAATATAACCCGTGGCCCGTTTAGACAGACAATTACTCAGGTCAGACTAACAGAGCCCTCAAAATCATAATCTGCAAAACTCATCTGCATTTCTATCTAACACATCTCTAAAAAACAACATGTAGTCTATCCCTACCTATGGTTGCTGATTTCTACACAAAACTAATGAAAGGCTAGTGCTACTATAAAAAATAGTCCTTTCCACATCATTGTGCTAAGCTATGTTCTGTATAATTGCATATATTATATACTTTCCATATTATTGCACTAAATATTCAGTTCAATTTTGTGCTGCTTATAAAAGCTAAAAAAGGTCAGCAGAGAAAGATACACTTCCACAATCCATGTTAAAATGTTTATTTCAGTCTCATGATCTCCAAGCTTTCACAAGTGCTTTAAGAGGAGATTGGAAAGAATTTGCTGCCCACTCACAATGATGTCTCATAAAAGGTTCTTCAAAAACGGATCAAAGGCTGTAATTTCCATGCCATTTCTGTCCAATTTCCTTTTCTCTTAATGTTTTCATTTTTGAAATGGCTATGATTGCAATCCAATTTTGCCCACACAGCACTGCAGGTCTAAATGAACCATTTATCACAAACTTTTTGTCTTTTGGCTTCTCATGATTTTATTTGCTTTGCAATTTTTTAATTTCATTTTTTGGTACTACATACACTGTATTGCAATTACCTTCATAATTATACCTGCAGTGATTTACATTATTCTGTTCATAGATGGATCATCAAGACTTCTGATCCAATCCAACTGCACTTTAATATCGATGTCAATTTTTCCTCCTCCTCCTCTATCGCCGAAAAGGTTTTCATACGAATCTTTCCACAGGAAAAACTTTTTTTTCCTTCCCACAGCATTCTGATACCTTGTGTTGCTTTTACTGAGTGGGACTGCCTTAACTTACATGTGAACCTCACATCTTTTTTTTTTTCCCATGTGTGAAAAAAATTTTCACATATGAGAAAAAAAAAGAGGATGATAAAGCTTAGCACATATTCCATTGATTCTCATTATCTCAGCAGAAAGAAAGTCATATTTTGAATAACAATTCTGTTGCTCTTCTTCAATATAAAATAGTACCATCCATAAGAAGGCAGGTTCTCCATCATTTGTCTAAATGTTTTTGAGTTCCTTGCCTCTGATTTACAAAAAAATTAAATATAAGCTCTTATGACTCAGTTTAACCAGCAAATGATCTTTCAATGATCTTTCACATCTAAAAGAGATTTTAAAACCTTCTCATCTGTGGCCTTTCAAAATTAGGCAAGAAATTTCAGAACTCATAGTCATCTAGCCTGTTATAAAAGGCCAAAGACTAATATATTCTATTTTAATATTTACAGTTTTCTTCCAATTTCACTCTCTGATAAAATACTTAACCTTTAATAATAGTGCTATTTACTACAGCTTATACATACCAAAAGATTAAATATTATTTCAAGGATAAAATTTATTACTATACTTTTCTTCAAAATTATCTTTCTATATAAACCAATACGGTGCGTTATGAAATGCAAAATAGATTTGTTTCAGACTTAATGGTCTTTGAAGTGAGAAAAATAAACTATATATAATAATTAAGCGGATGATTAAGTGACACAGACAACAAAGTAATAAGGATAGCTCTACTCAGGAGTCCCTGCAGCCTAGTGGTACGTGGCTAAAATATCTCAATTTTTTGTTGCCACAGTGTTCAGATCACAATATTTCAGAAACATATAGACCTTCGGGAACGCTAAATGAAACTGTGGCAGGAAGTCTCTTACTTGAAGACAAAGGAATATCTATATATAAAAATAAATTTATACACACTT
>NW_010420341.1:168442-168868 GCF_000710305.1 Buceros rhinoceros silvestris
AATAAAATAACATTTAGATATGCATGTGTATATATGTATATTTGTTTATTTTACACAAAATATATCTAATAAAATCTCAGAATACATCTAATAAAATCTGTGTTTACAAATAATGTTGTAAACAAGGAGCAAAAGCTCACCTTAAACATTCATGGATCGATCTGTTTTACACTTGGTCAGACCGACACAGCTCAAAACTTGATGTGCCACTGGGTGAGGTATGGATGTCATGTTAAACTTTAACACATACACACCTGATTTTTACACAGCTTATAACCAAAGTCATAAACGAACAACAGCATATGACCAAAGTAAACTAGAATTGTATGGAAGTGGATGGAGAAGAATAAATTTCAGATAAAATAACATTTATTTTTGTTTTAATATAGACTTTTCCCATAAACAAAGATTACTGCTGTTTCATAA
>NW_010420341.1:168952-217581 GCF_000710305.1 Buceros rhinoceros silvestris
CATAACATAATGAACAAAACAGTAATGGAAATTAATGGAAATACTTTGGTTTGGATGTAGAGGCTAGAAGATGTATGTCACAAAGGAGATTAAGTGAAAGACTTATCCAAGCTATATGGCAACAATGAACAGGCAAATAATATGATTAGACAATTAAAAAATAAACTTGCAAATGAGTGAAATACTCTGTAGGACAAAAAAGAAAATCCTTATGTAGAATTCTGTACAACACAGAAAGAAGTAAACAAGCACTTTTATTGGGTCTCAGTGCTTGTAAAACCAGCTTAACAACAATTAAAGAAGATACTTAAAGGAAATAAACCCCTATTGGTTTCTTTTCTTAGTTTAACTAAGTAAGATTATGAGGGAGTAAATACTAAGATGTTGTTTCTAGAGTCTCCTTTTCCATTTTTCATCTAAAAACATGCAGGCTACAGTCTATTCTCAAAATTACCGCTAAAACACACAAACTGAGAAAATGGCATTGATTTCAACAGAGCTAATCCAGATTTATACTTATGTAACTCAGAACAAGACCTATCTCAATATACTATGCATTGTCTAATGAAGAATCAGAACTTCATCTGTACATGAATGACTTTCTGTAACACTGCATTCTTTATAAGGAGTAACTAAAATCAGTAACCAATGCAGTAACACTCACTAGCGTAAGATCAGAAGCTGTCTCTATTCACCCTAAAAAAAAAAAACCCCCAAAAACCCAAACAAACACCAAACCCAGGCAAACAACAATTAATTCAAGATGGCAATTTTGGATTCTTCTTTTTGGATTGTTCTGGTGCCATGGAGACCAGCATTTGTTCCACAGCAATTGTAAAAATGTCTTTTACCGGAAATGTGATTTTTTGCTCCTAGGGCATTATGACCTATATGACAAAAGCATTTAGGATTTATTAAAATCTACTAAATCTAGACTTAGAAATGCTTTGTGAGTCTAAGCCTTAATGCATCTTCTCTCATCAGCTTAATTTAAGTTTTCCCAGCTCTTATGATTCTTGCTTTTTTTTTTTTTTGTGTGGAAAAAGATAAAATCAAGTGATGTTTAGTCCTTTTGATTTTCAAGACAAAAAGGCTGAAATTGTGGCTGCAGTTCCAACAGTGACAACTGCTTTGATTTCTATCCAAGGCTACTGACCACAAGGAGAACATAATGGCAGAGATGTTTTCTTCATTAAGAAAACTGAAATCTACAATCAGTAAACAGTTACTGTACTAAAGTAAGAAGAAAAAATAAAAGTAAAATCAGCTCTTCTTTCCCTCCCAGGTGTGAATGCAATTTTTAAACAGGAATAAATACTGAAAACATAGCATACATGGAAGTGTAATATGTAACAAAAAATGGCCATTCAATTTTGAAATAACTTACACACCAATAAAAGTCCTCATCAACTGAGAAGTAATTATATAAAGAAATTCTATGATTGGCTTTTTGTTTTGTGTCCCTAATTCTGTTGGACCCAAATCTGTTGTCGTTGGCTGGGTTTACCTTAGATGTAAAATGACATTTGTTGACAATGGACCAGTGTTCTTTGCAACTTTGCAGCATATCTTTGATTACCAAGGCCAAAGAAAAGTTTTATACTTCATTCTATGTTTAACATGACTACGATAAATAAATATATTGGAATAATCTACATTGTATGTGCATGCAGACATTCTCAAATTTAAATAGATATAAAAAAAGAAGCCCGCAAGCAACAGTTCATCAATTCATGGACATTTCAATGGAATTCAACTTCTCACAATAAAGTCTTGATTAAAAGTGTGATGAGAATAAAAGTTAAATGTCACAATGAGCAAATTGCACATGAGCTGAAAGAACAACAACGGGATATCGTTATACAGTTGTGTTCCTACGTTTCTACTGGATTTTTCACCCAAGTTTCACTAATGTTGCTGTATTTGATTGATTTCAGTTTCACCATTTCTAAGCTTAGTGCCGGAAAGCAACATTTTGTTCCATTCATCACAGCAAGTAACACAATGTTCCTTGGCATGCGATATTAATAAAAAGTCATGTTTCCTGTCTCTTGGTTGGTCACACTAAGGCTGACTTCTGCTAGCATTTAATATTATTAGATTGTCAGTCACATCTGTATTTAAATTTGAAATAAACTCCTGAAATACACCTATGGAAAAAAACCCCAAATTTAAATAATTTACATTGTATGTCTCTCCCAGCACATCACACCCTGCCCTCATCCTCCATACAGAAGCAATAGAAAGGTTGTAGTTTTGCTTTTCATTCCTTAGTGGTATCTTCAGGACACAGTCAGATTAGATTCTTACCTGGCCTCCCATGCGGATCCTGTTTGAAGCTCTATCAAAATGCTTTGTAAAGTGACCTAGCATTGACTTTTCAGGTGGCAAACCTGCCCAGCACTGCTGCTTGCTACTCATTGAACAATGATCCTGACAGTCAGAGGAGCTTTCCTGAGGTTTTAAAGGAAGCACAGCATCACAGGATTACTGCGTACTGCTTGAAACAAATTTCGACCCTCTCTACAAGCAATGCTGCTCACGTCTCATGCAAGACAGACACTCAAGCACATTCAAGGGCATTCCCCAAGAAACAATATGCTAATTCCATTTCTCTAGCTAAGATGGGTCCTGGTGCACATCCAAGTACAATAAAAAGGAAACTAAAATTGATTGTACTTACTGTGTAACACAATGAACAACACTGGCAATGTAATATATTATTACCATCTCATAATGTCACTGCATTAGACACATGTAGGCAAATTATATTTATTGATGAATAAGTAAAATTGTCAAAGAGTACAAAGCTATACTATAGTCTTACTATAAAATTAGTAGGGATCTGATTTTAGTCCACTCATTTCTTACGTTCAATGTTTAAGTGATAAAACTTACAGGTATTACCATTTTGATATCAAAAAGACACAAAACCTACACACATTAGTCTTAAAATTTTACTAGCCTTGCAGCAAATTTGTAATTCCTCAGCATTTATACCGGGGTAAAGCATCAGCCTATTTTTTAGCTGTTTTTATCCTTGTCTTTATGTTTTATGTTCAAGCTCACATATGTTTTATATTAACACTTACTGAACACTCCTAGAGTGGTATGAATACGTACAAACACAAGGAACAGTTAACCAAGTTACTTTATAATGCAAAAAAGTTGATCAATTACGTTCTCCAGGAAACTACACTTTCCTATGTGTAGGGATAAAAGCTGGAAGATGTACGAGTAGCAAATCATGCCAGACAAGAGTAGGAAAATACAGAGCAATGTAAGGACTATGTAGAGAACTTGTGGAAACTGAGCCTGTTCCTTCGGTGATGCAGCAGAGGTCATTCAAATGCGAAGCACTTACCCTTTGGTCAAACCTAAAAAATGTAATCTCTAACTAGCAATCCCATAGCTGACACCAGAACAAGGAACAATTATTTTTGTCTGGTAAAAACTACAGCTGTATCTTCTTAATAATTTTATTATTTTCCAGACATATGGTTATGAAAGAAAAAAATACTAATTATTGCTAGAAGAACTTTCCTGTGATGTCCGTCTGGACCTCTAGTGTTTAAGAGGGTAGTACCCAAGCTGTGGCTCTATGGTTTAAGAAAATGGAAGGACAGGCAAACACTGCATCGAGAGATTCAGCTTTAATGAGACAAACTGAGATAACAGAGAAAAGGATATAATTTTGGATATGTAAGATCAAAATGCAGGGCTGTAAGAAACTGATCTGATTTAAGGGCTTACTGATACTGGAAGAAGAATGTTTTGCCTTCCTCTTTATTCCTTTCCTTATTCCTGGCTATGTGGATACACAAATTCTTTCCACTCTCCTCAGTGTTCAGTGGCCCCTTCTATGAAATAATTCTGTTTATTAGTACAGTTGTAAACTATCCATCCTCTTCTGCCAGCTGATTTTTTTGCTGGATTAGTAAAATGTATTGGCTCACAGAAGTCCCAAACTTATTAGAACTGGTGAGTGGACAGACAGGGAAACTAGATACTCCCAACTTTGTTGGCAGGGAGTTGTTAAACCACAGACGGGAACAATGAAAGACAAATAAAAAAGCAAATAATAAGTATTAACAAATATTAATAATTTCTGTACCTATTGGCAAACATTTGACAGAGGGAAGGATGGGATGATAGTTCTTCTTTTTCGTATTGGGAACATTACATAGTGATGTCAAAAATGTCTTAGGATTTTGTGTACTCTGATTCATGCCCTGTAAACCTCCCCACCTGTTACACCATGGACTCCTGTGCAGAATTAACCTGAGCCCTCTAGACGCAGGCAATTCTCAGCAATTCTACAGCACTTCTTCACAAAAACAGATGAACGGCTTGGATCATTTGCCAGACTACAAACACAAGATACAAACTCAGTGAAGCGCCTTTTCTCCCTTTTATTCAGACAGAAAGGAGAGTGAAAAGATATGAGAAGCCAGATACTAAGTCAAAGGGAGCCATGCATTCCCTGCGCCGTGTTGACACGTTTGGGTTACAGTGTGCTAAGATGTCACGACACTGCACTGGGACTTTCCACACAGTGCTGAAGCGTACAAAGCAAACATGGCCGTTCTGCGTGAGAGCAGCATGCTGCAAGTTGCTGTCTGCTGCTCTGTCTGAAAGAAAAGCTGTGTGTTTATTCTCACACCTGTGATGTACACTCACACCTCGGCTGAAATTTTGTATCTATCTACACAGTCCCAATACTTTTCTTCTCACCCAAGCAAAACATCTACCACCGTGAATCAAAGATGCATCGTAAGTAACTGAGATCATAGTTTGCAGTGTTCGACCTTTTCTGGTCTTACTTTTTTGCCTGTGCTATGTTGCATTCTGCATCCTCCCTCCATTTTATTGTTTTCAGTTAATACGTCTCTTCTCACATGTTGTCACTTTAAATCCTACGTAAGTAAGCAGCCACTTAGTACAGCAATTACTCTTGAAAATTAATTAATACAATGAAGTACCACGAGTAAGACTATCTTAATTATTTGCATAGAACAGATATCACAAAAGTCTGAGGCGCTTTTGTGAAGCATGCTGTAGTTCAAGTGAACAAAGCAGTCCCTGGGCCATAGGATGGGCTCACTAGCCTTCGGGCAGCCATCCTAGGAGAAGGACAACTCTGACTCCAAACCCAGGCAGATGGAGCTCATTTAGCCTTGTAAGGCATCCATCATCTAAGAGAAGGATACTCTAACCAAACCTACGACCCGAGGACTTTGCTGTCACCGTCCAAGCTCGCTAGGCCCTGGCAGATGAACCTCAGGTGTAAAGGGTGGAGCCAGTTCTGTGCACGCTGCTGCCTCACCTAAAAAATCCACCACGCAGACCCGAAGGGTGCACTCATCGCTTGCAGTGAGCGTGGGGAAAGCCCTTCCCAGATCTTTGTTCACGAAGCCAAGCCATGATGGTGATAATGTGGAGCGTCAGGAAGTCAGACTCTTATCTTCTACAGAGAAATAGAGAAGACTGGACACAAGGTCACTTGACCACATTCACCCCATTACAAGAAGAGACACAACTGAACATGTCTATCCATGGTTTTTCAGCAAAATGGGGTGATTCAGAGAACTTCAGAGAAGGGCTTTTCCATTTATATGCCCTTAAATGCTTTGTCACAGGCTACATGCTCAGTGAGAGCTTTCTTGAGAATTATTGAAGAAAGCCAAGTACCCGAAGAGAAAAGACAGGGCCATACGGCATGTCATACAGCTCCATGGGTTCAATTCAACTAAGGCAAGTCATCATGGGTTTTATAGTTCCTGTGCCAGACCTGCAGCTGCGACTGGTGATATTAACATTAACCCCCCCACTCATTTCTCTCTCAACTAACATCATTAAACAGAATCAGGACAAAACCGTCATGAATACCCCCTATCTGTCCCCTTCATAAAAGAGGCATCAATAAGAGCTAAAGAACCCAGAGAAAGTCTTGTATACTAAGGCAACAGTTTCTGATTGCCACACATATCATCCCATTTTTCACCGCAAAGAATCTGTTAGCTACTTGGAGAGTAGTTTAGGTGAATGGGTGAAGTTTTTTATTATGCTACAGATATTTTTCTAGTGATCTGAGTTCTTTTTCTTTACTAGTCAGAGATCATTGCTTAAAATATGCAACTATACGTATGCCTTCCGCAGAACGTGAAATCGAGGGAATATTCAGTAATAATAATGACATTAAAAAGCTCAAAAGATTGCAGTATCATTTATTCTTAAGCATTATCTTGCTATCTTCTAATCTTTTCCAGGTTCAAGCTCACATTTTCTTTCAGTGCTCCTTCTTCATTAAGTTCTTGTTTGGTAAATAAAGTACACAAAGTAGATAAAGCTGCCAGCGGTCTCACATGAACCTAAGTAATATTTACAGTTGATGCAGAAACTGCATCAAGCATAAGGTCCACCTGCCTGAGCAGTATAAAAAAAGCTGAAAATCAACCAGATGTGGACAAGTGCGAATCCCCTTCACATTCCACAGTCTCATATAGCTCCCATCTGTTGATATCAGCAGAGAAGCCAGAGTAAACCTCACACCAGCTTGCACATATGCAATAGCATTAGGGACAGGAGGCATGAAATGATATAGTCCCCCTGATATTCAGACCTACACTCACCTTCACCATTGCCTTGGTCTACCCCCAGAGCTGGAGTCATCACACCAGTGATACGAGTAGAGCAAAGTCCTAACTGCAGCTGGGTTTTACACCAAAAAGTTAACTCAGATGATAAAAAGGAAAATTCTATTAATGATAATCAAGTGTGCTCAGGCAATGGATTTTCTCGCCTCAAGGCCAAGACTAATCTGCAGAGTGCTCAAATACCTTTTAATTAGTAAGACACATTAATACTGCAAGTCATTTAACTACTCTTTCTTAAGAGCCAAGAAAGTGAATGGAATAATAAAGTCCATACAAATCTGAAACATTTTGAATCTTGAATATTTTCTCACTTTAGTGCATTTACTTACCACAGTCTTTTCAAGATCATGCTCATTTAAACACTTCCAGAATTTTTACAAGGTTCTAAAATGGGCCAGGGCAAAAGAAAATTCCTAAAAATACTAACTCATACCTTGGAAAAATATTTTTATTCTTTTAGAAGGTACTGCAATATAAACACATAAGCACAATCAAGTATTACATCGTGTATATCTATTTTTGTCATACAGTAAATTAAACAAAATAAACAGAGTAAAAGAGTATTTTTTTAAATGGAGGAGATATATACAGTCTGCATTTGAAATCTGTATTTTAAAGCAAATGGTTGCAAATCTCTGTACCATGAATGATAAAATGTAGTTTGTTCTCAATGATGCTGTGAGTTTTTTATCTTTCTGTTTATGAACATTTTCAGATATCTATGATGATACTTGCAACGGCACTATTTAAAACTTTTGTAAAGAAAAGGAATTATAGTATTAGGCTAAAAATGAAAAAAATTAAAATATTTCATTTCCACTAAAACAGCATATGCTTATTCTGATAAGCTAAAATACTTCTGTGAGAGAAGTAAAACGAGTTTATTTTTGTTCTTTGTAACACTTTTAACTTTAATTTTATAGTGTGATCAGTAAGAACTCAAATTTTTAAATAACTTACTGGAAGTGATGTAAGCAGAAATGGTTGAAAATGCCATATTCTAATGCCACGGCCCGATAACTGTACCACGGAAGCTGACAGCAAATGGGTTTTGTAAAATGACCAACTATTCTTTACACTGTACATGGAGAGGTTAGATAGGGGGGTTCCTGCAAAGTTGTGGAGATATTCAACCATAGTAAACTCAACTAAACTAAACCAAGCTAAACGCAACAAGAATTCTGCAAGGTGGTACTGATACTTGCAAAATCTTCTTCGAGATTTCCTCATACTGTTTCTTATATTTATATTTCCTATTTGTCTTATTCTTGGCTTTGAAAGTAAATTGCTGACACCAAAACACTGTCTTTATTGTCAGTGCTAAACTAGTATGATTTTCCAGTACTATTCTCCTGTACAAACTGCTTGAGGTAACCTGCTCTAGCAAAGGGTTTGGACTAGATGATCTCCAGAGGTCCCTTCCAATCCCTATCATTCTGTTATCAAGAGACAGTTGGAGGGCATCATCCCATGGGCCACTGGATATGTATAGAGGCCTATTCTAGAACACCACCACGTGCTCCTAGAGCCAATTATGGCCACGCAATACTGTCAGTGCAACTCAAAGCCGTACCTGCTTTGCTGACACATAGAGGGAGATTAGAAAGCCAGAAGGGACTATTGTTATCACACAGTCTGACCTCCAGTATTACAAAGGGCTTGAGAATTCCCAGAAGAAATTCCTATTTGTAGCAGAGATGCTGTCTTAGAAAATCATGACTCTGATGTATAAACTACCCATCCTAAAGAATTCACCATTGCTATTTTCAGGGGTGTCACCATGGTTCTTTATTTATGGCATGACTTCATCTACTTTCAATTGCTAATCTGTTTACATCCTTGTCTGCCAGGTTTTAAGGCTTCCATTTTTGGGTTTCTGTTTTCCATGTATACAATTATGTCTGATTTCAAGTCTTCCCTTAATGATTTTCTCTGCTAAGTGAATTGAATAAAACTCCTCAAGATAATACATCACTATACAGAGCATTTTCTAATGAATCTTATGGCCCTTCCAGCCTTCTTCAGATTCCCAACATCCTTGCTGAATAGTGGGAAATAGGATTAGGTTTCCTCTAGCTTCATGGAGCAAAAGAGATAAAATGATCTTAGGTTTATTCTTTATTGCCCTGTTTATATGTTTATTAGCTCTTGTTGGCTACTCTCTGAGATGAAAACCTTAATCTCTATCCATTATTGTTACTCATTACAGCATCTAAATGCTTTTTCTGGGTAGCACCCCGTTTTGTAAGATGAGCTGCCTTTCTTGTAGCTTAACAGTTGTGCCTATAAAACATAGTTTGCCTCAGCAGAATCCAATCCTCTATTATTCAAGTCCCACACCTGCATTTCCATTATTTTGCCTGCGACTGATATCAGACTGACAGGCTTATAGACTGACAGGACCCATTTTTTTAAAAAAAATGTTAGCATGACTTTAACTTCTGGAACATCCTCAGTGCTCCAAACTATAATGAAAATTGGTATTAAAAATCCAGTGAGTTTTTCTGCTGATCCTTTAAAAATATTTAGATATAAGTTACTCCGATGTACTGACTTGAGATTACCAGTGTTAGTAGCCTTAGTGACTGTTGGAGTAGAAAGAACTTAATCACTGTACAGAGTGAGTGTGGCAACCAGCTTATCCTCACACACAGAAGAGAAGCATTTATGAACACTCCTGGCTGTAGCTCCTATTTGTGTGCCACAGACTCACTATTCATTAAAGCAGAGCCATCAATTCTATAAAGCTGTCTGAATTATTATTACTTAGTATCCTTCAGAAACATGACCAAAGTAGATCAAACTTAGTAAACTCTAAACATGTATGTGTATGCGATAACACACAAGAGGCAGGATTTAGCCACAGAAAATCGTAATTAAAGCAATTTTAACGGAGAAGAAAGACTATATGAGAAAATTCATCACGACAAAAACCAGTATCCAAGAAGCTTCTCCTCAAGAATTCTAAAGTCCAGGCAGTTCTATGCTCATTCTTTACATTTGCAAAATATTACACTCTTCTTTCCAAACAGTTAAACTCCTGCCTAACTACCTACAAAAGCAGAAAGAGCAAATACCAGAATAGCTGTAAATTTATTGCAAAGTTACAGCCAAGTAAATGATTGCATAGAAGGTTCAAAATAATATCTCAAGTTAGACCTTTAACATTAGGAAATGTTAAGTAAAGGGGTCCCAGAGGAACAGAAAGCACTCCAAAACTCAAGAAATTCCTGGCAATGCACAGCTGAAGTAAACGTATTAAAAAAAAGGTAACTATTTAAATAACAATGTTATTTTCTTTCCAGCCTGTAAATTCAAAATGCGCAAACAGTCAAGGTAAAGCTTTCATAACAGAGATGCAGTACCACGGAAACAACTACCTTTGCACAGAAGCGGTGACATTCACAAGTGGTAGGGATGTTTAACAGGTACATCTTTGGACTAATATCAGGTCCAGGACGTGCAGCAATAATGGCAAGTTTGTCAAACATGTATTTAATTTTTTTTTATACAAATGGCAAAGAATTTATTAAGAACAGTGGAAAAATAAACAAACATTCCACAGAAAAGTTAGCTGAGATTAGCTGATTCCATGACATTCAAAAATCTTTTTAATAGATCCTGAAATCCCTCGGTTTTCACTTGAAACTCTCAGCAGAAGAGATTCCTATCCTAAGTCACTGTATTAGACCCATGCATGCAAGTGCAAACTTTTAAGAACAGAGCAATATTCTGCTGCAGATATTCTCAAGCACCCTGCCTCAGTATTCCCTGGAAATCAAACACAGAGCACGTGCAAACTCTACATACAACCTTAGTCATATTCACTGACATGATTTTCTAACCTTTTGCATGACACTATTTCATTTTAATACAAAAAGATTTCAACTGCTGGAATTGAAGTTTTCTTTACTACTTGCAATTCTGGCAATTTTTAGACATGATTCTGTCTGCCCTTAAATTTTGTCCCCTCAGTTACTACTTAGTAACAGACTACTAACAACAAACTTGCCAATATAATCATCATCAACAATAAGAACATAAAGATTTAGAGAAGTATTCCAGTTCCCAGTATACTCATCAGATGATGCCTTATTTTTGAGCTTTAAGCTGCTAACCTTTTAATCTCACAATGCGAACGTCAGCTGTGAGTGATGAGGCAGACACATTCGTAAACACCTTTTTCTAGGTGCACCTGCACGCACTGGGCTTCGAGTGATACATCATTTCTTTGAAGGGATATTCTACAGAAAGATGTCCCCCAACACAAACACTCTCAGAAGCTACCACAGCTAGCAGCAGTTGAAAACAAACCAAGACAGATAGTATTTTATATTGACTAAGAATTCCATGTGGAAAAAATTTTTAAAACTATTCTTACCAGTAGATCAACACTCAAAAAGGTGACAGCTTGCTTCTTCTACATTTTAGTTAGATTTAATATTATATTACTGAATTGTAGAAAGGTAATGAAAAATTGTTTTTCTTCTTGCATAGGAAAAATCAGGAATATAGAAAATTAACTGTGTCTTACAAAGTCTTTAAGGAAATTATGTCCTTTCATTCTTTTCCAAGATTTTATTTGAAGGAAACAAGTAAAGAAACATCAGCATTTTTTAAAATACAAGAATTTTAAAGTTATGCTTCCCCAAATTTTCTAAAATATCAAATACTTTTATATGAATATTTACATTTGAATTATCCAATTGAAAAGGCATGTAGCTATAGAAATGTATTCAGAGAATGGGCACACCTGAGTTAAGCAGTGTCTTGGTTTTAACCGAGCTGGCAGCTAAGCAACACAGCCTTTTAAAGGTAAAAGTAAAGCTGCACGTGTTGAGATAAGGGGAGTTTACTTGAACAACATAAATAGCGGAAACAATAGTAATAACAAAGTGAGTGATATACAATGCACTGCTTGCAGCTGCACCACTGTTTGAACCCCTAGAACCTCCTCCCCACCCCCCACCCCTTATATATACTGGGCATGACATCAGTATGGTATCGAATGTCCTATTGGCTGGTTCGATCTGGCTATCCTGGCTGTGGAAATTAACCCTATGCTAGCCAAAACCAGGACATGCAGTAAAAAACAAGGACAGAAGTGGGCGGGCCAGCAGTATGATGAGCCACAGTGACTGTTGCCACATTGGTCATGTTAAGAACTGCTGGAGAAGAGGAACAGCAGAGTAAGAGACCACCTAAAGAGGTGGGCAGGAGTGTAGATCTCAGTAAATGACTCGTGTGAACACTCAGCTGAAGTGAGTGCATATGGAGAAGACAGTGAAGACCATACTGCAGCAGAAACACGGGTGTGAGATCGAGCTCTTCAATTAGATTGCAAGGGCTGAATATATATGTTGTTTCATATTGCCCACAAAACCAAAAAGTATATTTTCATTTTCCACTAGTTTTAATTTTTATTGACAGCAACAAAAATGTTTTATCACGGATCCTTACGGATATATTTCCTCTGAATAATTACCTTAATTTCTTTTAGGTTACACTGAGACTTGAGCATGCAACAGGAAATTCACCAATAATCAACATCCAACACATGCACTCTGAATTAATTTTCATTCTGAATCAGACAAGCTGATTATGTATTTTCTAGTCATACCTGACTCTTTGAGAGGATTATTTCTGTAGGTAGATTAAAACTTAAAACACATCCTTTGTGGTATTTCAGCTAAGTTTCATTGCCAGGTATTGGAAGCATAAGGAAGCACATAAAAATAAAATAGTAAACAAAGAAGGACAAGCTATAGTTGGGGGAAATCAAATCTGTTTCTTAAACTTTGCTGCGCATGCCACACAGAAGAAATCTGTGTATGTTCTTTACACCAAAAATATACTATCCAAGGAATATTGATCCTGCTGGAGTCAATGGCAACTGTCCTGATGAATTCAAGGGCACAACATGCAAATGTTGATGTATT
Organism: Buceros rhinoceros silvestris; assembly: GCF_000710305.1. Taxonomy (NCBI): domain Eukaryota; kingdom Metazoa; phylum Chordata; class Aves; order Bucerotiformes; family Bucerotidae; genus Buceros; species Buceros rhinoceros. The sequence continues at coordinate 181,548 of NW_010420341.1, forward strand.
TACATAGAATACTTAATAGTATCTGCAATACTATTCTTTAAGGAGAAAGTCCTTTTTGTGACAGCCTCATGACAGGAGATTGAACATAGGTCAGACTGTTTAGCATCACATGTTTTAAAAAGTATTCTCTAGTCATTAATACCTTCAAAGCCAAATACTGCTTAAAAGAGGGAGTTGTTCCCTCTCGTGATCGTGAAAGAAAAGTAATTGCTTGCTTTTAGATGTTAGACAGAGACAATGGAAGCAACAACAGTTAACAAAAGTTTTTTCACATTGGACTAGTCACCTAAAAATGATGAATGTACAAATAAAACAACAACAGGAATTATACAGAAAGAGAAGGCTTCATTACTGGATAATTTAATTTAGCTTGTCCACTATATTTGTAAATTCTCTCTCTCAAGTGCAAAGAGTTCTTTAATCATCAAAATATTTACATAAACTTTGACACAAAAAGAGACTATTTTGTAGATCACTTCGAAATTTCCTCTCTTACCCAAAAGATAAATCCTTCTGCAAAGGTTTTGGATGTGCATGCCCTAGTTCTTCAGATACACACACATCTACTCTGAGAAGAACACAAATGTATTTTGTAAATTATGACATGATAAATGGTAGATTTATAGGAACTGGTGCATTGCAACTGGCTGAGTACTCTGAACATAAAGTAAGAAACGTTATTGTTGCTATAAATACTCTGCACTGTAAAAGCATACCGTACTTTATGTGGCAATATAAAACAAAAGAATACTAAAATTGTCTCTGTTTCTGGCCTTACTGAAACCATAATAATCTCTGAGTGATCCCAACAGAAGCTAAACTGAATGGGCACAGTCATAGCTTCCAGTTTCTATAGGATTCCAAATCTGTTGCATCATCATAGCTCCAATACTGGTAACAGCATTATCTAATTCCTTAATTAAATCAGCCTGCTCTCTTTCTTGTAAAGTGAATTCTTTACGGCTTACTTGTAAGTCATATTTTTTCCTTCACCCATCAAACTCTACAAGATGCTTTGTATATTATTCCTTTAGAGAAAACTAGAGATGCAAAGTTCCTGTGTGTCTGAGGTCTCTGGGACCTGAGGAAAACCACTTTGGTGAAGACTTTCAAACACATTAGATATTTCAGACATTTATCTTGGCATAGTTAGGCATCTGAGGATAATGGTACCATGAAAAAGTTAGCTGCTAAGACAAACATATACATCAGGAAGATGAAGACTTCTTGTGTCTTGAATTCATTTGTTCATTCCATAAATGTGTGGTTGTTATCTCCTCATCTTTTTTTTTTTTCCTGATTTTTAGGCATACTGAGTTCCCACAGCTTTTAGCAGGTTCAGAAAAAGCTTCAAGGGAGTTACCTTGGCAAAGCTTGACCTAGAATTTGAGTGCCCAAAGGGATCAGAACCCTACTTCAAAGGTGAATATTTTTTTAAAGCATGCCTATATTTATCTGTTCCACTTCTATTATTTGTTGAACAATAACAATACCGCCTCACATTTCCAACGCACACTGGGATCTCAGCTGAAAGACGCTATTCAATTACTCTCATGAAATCATTGTTAAAAATGACATTCCCTCTTATGCCCATTTTCTAATAAGCTGAAGAACACTAAGTTCAAAAGTTCACCTTGATTCTAACTGGATGTATAATCTCTTTAGGAAGTTGAAAAGAGAAGGCAGAAAAGGGGCAGAAGAAAAATGTCTAGTGACAACAAAACAAAGGGAGAAGAGCACGTAAAATTAAAGAGACTATAAAATGGTTCTGAGAAGGCATGAAAAAAAAATCAAATTATGATTGATTTCATAAATGGAGTGTTAACAACATTGGCTTTGTCTTTATTCCTATTATCATACATCATACACAATTCTTAATAGTTTTTTTTATTATGTAATGAACTTCCCTTATCAAAATTCCACATAGAAGAAATAGTTGAGAAACCAAATGATTTGTGAACCTGACTTCCCACAAAATACTTTGAAAGGGTAATTTAAGATACGTCAGATTGTAGAAGGTTTTTTCTCTAATTATGATATTGAACTAATATAAATATAAAGCCATGCCCTCAGGCTCACAGCTTTGAAGTAACCAAAACAATCACTTTCCATGAAAAACAAGACTAAGGTCATGTTGCACGTACTGTGGAGTCAAAGTTGTTGTTGATACCAAAATAAATAAAAATAGGAGAGAGGAAATGGGCTCAAGCTGCACCAGGAGATTTAGGCTGGATATTAGGAAAAATTTCTTTACCAAAAGTGTTGTAAAATATTGGAACAGGCTGCTCAGGGAAGTGATGGAGACACCGTCCCTGAAGGTAGGTATTTAAAGCACGCGAAGATGTGGTGCTGAGTCATGGTTTAGTGGTGACTTGGCAATGCTGGTTTAATGGCTGGACTTGATCTTAAAGGTTTTTTTTAACCAAAACCATTCTGTGATTATGTGAAAATCTGTATAACAGTGTCTTTAAAAGTAATTTTAATTTTCTTTCTTTGAAATTACCACTACAACACACATTAAATTGGTACGATTTTAAAAAAATTTTTGGGCACCAGTTTTTAGGAAATAGATCACTGCGACCTCAACATTAAATTTTATCAAACATCTGATCAAATCTTTAAGCATTTTTGTTTCTCATTTTCTTAAAATAACACCTCCATTTGAGTTGGCAAAAAAAAAGTAGTAGTAAATGTTTACACTAGATGAGAGCATCGTATGTCAGTATCAAGCAATATAGGTTTACACTTCTCAGATATTTTCCCATATCTTTTTTCAGAATACCATGCACCCATGGGGCAAAAGCATGTCTTGACCCACTCATTGAACCATTTGCTTAACTGAATAAAAGTATGTTCTTTTCCTCTCCGTCTGATATAAAAACCATACACTGTTTATTAGGGAAAACCAGATAACCATAAAAAATATTTTAACTATAATATTAACCTAAAGTTTTGATTCACTACCGATGCACATACGACTCCACCAAAACATTTGCTGTTTCCACTTCTGTGAACTGATTGTGCATTTCCCTTAAGTATTTTGAGTTTCAAAGATGATTTTTATTTCCAGGAGGTGGACACAGCAAGCTGCACAGCAAGTTCATCTGCCCTAATTTAATTGACAGACACTATGTTCCTTCATAGTCAATGGCGAGAAACAGCTCCCTTAGTAGATGAGTCATCCCGCCCTATAAGAGGCTGAAATAAAACAAGATGAATTGCCCTTCCACTGGCTGTAAAATCAGCTGAAGTCTGTACCGTAAACTTACACACTCAACTATAGCTATCTACAACTGGGCAAAATGAATCCTAGTTCTTAGTACTCAAATCATTAAAATTAAGATGAGAGTGCAATGATTTTAAAAAATTTACTGCAAACGGTCAGTTTTCCCTGCCCTAGTGATTTCTTTCCAGTTTCAGCAACATCTGACTGACGCTGCTGACTGTAGTTTTCACCTTCACGCTTCATATATTAAAATATGTCAAGCCAGCACTGCTATCTGATCCCACCCATGTTCTTCTGTCCATGAACTCCAGAGGTGTGGTGAAGTGCAGCTGAAGCTACCCTACGGAAACAAAATGGCTGAAAATATATTGCAAAAGCATTGCAAAGATGAATAAATGTTCTAGAAAGTGGTGCTGTTGGAGAAGGGACAGAACACTCTTCTAGCATATTGCACTGACAAAGTAAATGTCTCGTCATTCAGAAATACACATCAGTAATTAATACTGATCGTAAAAGAACTTAATTATATTGGGTGAGAATTTTTGAGGTGAGTTGACACTGAATCCAGGCAAGGGAAACTGAGGATGCAAAATACAGTCACACATCAACAGGGTATGTTCACACTTGGCTATTTTACACATAAAACTTATCTAGGGCACTGATAACCACATGCAATAAATGATGTAGATTTGACAAACAAAGCTCAATTATCTGTTTTATTAATCGGCTCCTGTGTGTATTGTAAATCAGTAACTGCAATGTGGAAACTGCAGTGAAACGTGGGGATTTTGCCTATGGAAAGTGAACTGAAAACTTCAGAATCTGGCCCTTACATGTGTCCTGGTTTCACCTGGGACAGAGTTAATTTTCCTCCTAGTAGCTGGTACAGTGCTGTGTTTTGGATTTAGGATGAGAATAACATCGATAACACAGTGATGTTTTTAGTTCTCACTATGTTGTTCATGCCGAGTCAAGGATTCTTCAGCTTCCCATGCTCTGCCAGTGAGAAGGCTGAAGGGGCACAAGAAGTTAGGAGAAGGCACAGCCAGGCCAGCTGTCCCAAACTAGCCAGAGGAATATTCTACACCATATGATATCATGCCTAGTATATAAACTGGGGGAGCTGGCTGGGATGGGGGATTGCTGCTCAGGGACTGGCTGAGCATCGGTGAGCAACTACATTGCGCATCACTTGTCTTTTCTTGAGTTTTATTTCACTCTTTTTTTTTTATCTTTTCATTACAATTATTATTACTATTATTATTACATTTTATTTTTATTTCAATTATAAACTGTTCCTATCTCATCCCAGAAGTTTTACTTGTTTTCAGTTCTCCTCCTCACCCCACTGCGGGGGGAGGGTGGGAGGAGTGAGAGAGTGTCTGTGTGGTGGTTAGTTGCTGGCTGGGGTTAAATCACAACAACATGTTAGCATTTCGCTTTTAAGCCTTTGCAATTATTTTTAACTGCTTACATCATGTAATATTGCTTTAGTGCAATATGACATGAAAAGAGTTATGGTTCTATTTTAAAATAAATTGGGTAAAAGTATTTTGTAAATCAACAGCCAATCTGCCACTATGCTGCAAGTATCTGGCAGGAATATCTGCATATAACGCATTTCAGTGCAAGTTCAGAAGTATTTCAGTCCAGAAAAACTGATGCAACTCCCATTTTTTCCATTCTTCTTAGGAGATAGTAGTCACTTAACAGTGTAATATTTAATTTTATCAGGCTGTGTTTACATTTGTGTTGATGAAACAGCAGATGAGACCACAAGGGCTACAACTTCATGCTACAACTATGGAACTGAATGGATCGATGGATTATTTTTTTAAACAAGTTGCATTAATAGAAAAAGTCAGAACAGTGTTGATTTCAAGTTGCAGAACTTCACAGAAACTTTGGCTAATTCTTCCTGAGGCTATATTGGTGTTTGAGTACCTGAGATACGAGGTTAAGGCTAAAAACTGTCTGACAGATAGGAATACTCACAGCAAAGTACATTGCTGAGACCTCTTCCACTGTCATTAGGCTGTAAAGAGGCAACAAACCCACTTTTGAACCATTTCATCCACCTTCTCTACTTTCCTTCCTTGTGGCAAAGGCAGTAAGACTGTACATTCAATAATTACATCCCTTACTTCACTCCCAGTGCTCCAACCCCAGAATCCCTTACGGCCTGGGGCACAGGTACCCCCTGACAAGCTCATCCAGAGCTGTGTGTGGAGGGGTCTGCACAGAGGCAAGTGCACACACCTCAGCAGCACTGTGTTGTAAGAAGGGAGAATTAAGTCTGACCTGGCGTGTGGCTGGCAGGAGGAAGAAACTCGTGTTTGCCTCAAGAATTATGGCAGCAGAAACTAGAGAGAAATAGGAAGAACTCTGCCTGGAGATCACTACTAAGAATTAACATGAGGAAGAAACTGGCAGCAGGACATGGAAGGGATAATGACCAGATATTTGATTCAGCAAGCCCTGACAGGCTTAGGCCAGGAGGCTGATTATATAAACACAGCAGGTTAAAGCAAATCGTATGTTTCTGAGACCGTGAGGTATTTGAGGAAAATCATCTGAAGATCCCAACACAAAAACCTTCTGTAGGCGTGACAACGGTGTGGAGGCATGGCCTCCCAGGAGGAAACATGGAACCTCACCTGCTGAGATAGGTGCATGGTCCATGGCTTCTCTGGTGTGCCTGGGGTGTGGGCTATAGGTAGTGTGCAACTCTAGCAGGCTGTGAGTCAGTCAGGGACATGAGTCTGTGTGCGTTATGAGCGTTATTACTTGTAGTTGTTGTTGTTTAGGTAGAATTCAGGCATTATTGCTTTACTACTTTTAGATATCATTGTTTTATGAATATTAGTTAATAAAACAAATAATCCAATTAAGCAAGAGTTTGTCTGTCACTGTCATGGCCTCACCCGTACAGTACACCATGACAACATGAGGTGTAGGGTGCGTGGGTGGAAAGCACTGAAGATGAGCTGCAAAATGATGTCTGTGTGCCATGTCCAGAAGTACCCTGTGAGGCAGTGGCAGTGATGGCCAGCAGCTGCTGCTGCCCTGTGACACTGTGAAGGCAGGCTACTTGAGGCAAGGTCTCATACTTCTCACCTTACTACTATTACTCTGAAACTTTCATGTTCACCTGCAATAAATTTATCATCCTGTCCTTTATGTAGTTAAAATCCATTTTCAAATACTACTATGACAGTAACTGAACAAAGACAGATATTTCCTCTTTTGTATGGAAAAAATACTTGCATTGGAGAAAGGAGAGAAAGGACAATACTGAAGAAATTAAGACAATGGCTTCAAGCCTGTGCCAAACTATTTCAAGTACCACGCTTGCAGTGGGGACACTTTCCTACCTTCTTGGACACAATTTCTTTCTTGTCAAGGCCTCATACACTGAAAAGTAAAATCTTTTCAGAAACTAGCAGTGGGCTAACCAGCAAGATTAGGGAGATGCCTCCGTAGGTAATAAGAAAATGCTCTGGAAAAAACCCCAACTATGTATCATAGATTCCTTTATAACCTTTTCCAGGACAGAGAAAAGCCAATTAGGACAGAAGGGTCTTTGAAAATGTGACTGCTGTACCAGTTCAGTACATGAAGATCATCAACACAAGGTGAGGAAAAATCCTTTTCCTCATATAAAAAAAGTCATTGTCTAGTTTGTAGAAATCTATTTGTGCTCTAATTACACATTTTTATCACGTATTTGAAACCTCCTTTCAGTTAGTTAGGTAGTTTAACGAAAGAGTGAAAGAGCAGCAATGGTCCTCAACTGTGACAGTCAAACATTATCCCAAAAGGTACCAAAGCGAATCTATCTTGCAATGGCATAAAATAGTAGTTCTTAGTACTCAACAAACTTTGCTTTTGATCTAATATTACAGGAACTTAAGATGGCAGGAAATTCACAGGTTTTTAGAAATGCCCCTGGAACAGAAAGATCCAGCCAGCTATGAAAAATGTTTTCCTTGAATTGGTCGTTAGTAATCTCATTCTTTTCAAAATGAAAAATGACTGTAATATGCACATGGTATTAGGAACTAAGGCAAGTTTGTACAGATCTTCCTTGAATGTCGTATTTGTTTTTTGACTTACTGCAGAACAAAGGTCCAAAACTACTTTTCTCTCCAGTACTTTGTTTTTTTTCTTTTGGCATTGAAAGATGGCTAGGTAAAGATGATGAAGGTGTTCATTTACACATGCCATTGAAGTTCATTCCTTTTCTTACTTCTGTTGATGCTTTTGAAAATTGTAAAGAAATTCATTTGGTCTAATTTATATGCCCTTCCCATGCCTGCATACTGCCACTTCAGATATGTCATCTGTAATAACAATGAAAAATTGTGTTCCTCATGCTCTGTTTTTTCCATCTGCTTTAGAAGCTCACTCCAGCTACCATAAGGGAGTTCAGTTGTGAGCAGTAAAAAATCTAATTTAACTTCACTAAGTCACAGTGATTTCATCTTAATAGCTATTCTGTACAGCCCAGAAAACTTGTTAATGAAAAGACTCTGAAGTCTAGTTCATGTCTGTAAAGGGAATGAACTAGATTACCAAACAATGCGCTTCTTAAAAGACAGGTATCTTAAAGACATCCTCAACTACAATTCAGTACTATACAATTATTGACACAAAGAGTACCTGCTTGTGGCATCCTGAAGAATTAAACATGCTTAACAATACTGAGTGACATACGGAGAAATTTAAAACAAAGACAACCAGCAACGTTCAGTTTGGAGATGAGCTGAGTTATTTGTATTACTCAGGAGGCAGCAATATATTCTTTCATTTACCACTCTGACGAGTGATACTAGCTAGAGCACTCAAAAGGCATCAGCACCTCAACGTGTCATCATTTAAACTCTAAGTTAACTCAGGAGGCAGCAGATCCTGCTTCCCTCTACCCTGAGACAAAAACCGTGCCTCACTAATGTGATCCTCATGATACTGACAGCAAAAACTGGGTAGCTGTGCCTAGCCTTTAAGGCCAAAGTTACTTTGCCTGATGTGTCAAAAATCACAATTGAACATCTATGGCCCACAGCAGTTAAATTGTAGAATTCTTCTAGGAAAGGAAAAAGAAAAGTAGAGCCAGATATGGAGGAAAGAAAGGAGGTTATCACCATAATAAACATGTTTTCTGGTAGAGACTGAAGAGAATCAATGCTTTATGCTTTGGAATAAAAGAAAGAAAAGAACTTTTCCTCATATTTGCTGAAGATGAAGAGAAGACTATAATATTCCTGACACTTGCCCATTTCCATATCCACTTTTGCTGGTAGAACCAAGACTTCAAAAGCAAATCAGTGCTAGACATAGCATGACAGCACACATTACTGGAGCAGCATCAAGACAAGCCAAGGACAAAGCAAACTTGCCTAGAAGTGAGTTAGGACTACGGACTTATAGCAGTATACATAAATACAAGTACTATACCTCAAATACTGAATTATCAGTGGCTACGATGGTCACAGAACTTTGTACTGGACGAAGACAAGTTCAATGCTGTTCTTACAAAGCCTTACAGTAAATAAATCGTTTCAAGAAGTCAAAAGGACTTAAGTATACAATAGAAGAGTCAAAAATTCATCTTTCTTATTTTTTGATGCAAACCATCATAGACTTCTACAGCTGAACTAGTCACCACCATGACTAAGAGAAGCCTAATCAACATATTCAATAGCGCCTACAGCACAATTTGCCTCATTGTGAGTAAGAAATGCTTACAATGACAGGGCAATTAATTCAATCTGCAAGTCCTTATCTTCCCCACAGATGACAACAATACAGGCATTTTCACCTGACCTAGTCATTCGAGGGGGTCAATGGACTACAGAGCTGGTATTGAGTATAATGGTCTAACCCACTGAGTTCTAGGGCATAGTTTTCTCTTCTTTAAGTAGATATGGAAAGCAGACATGCCCTTGAAGCGCCTACTTCTCTCCACTAACTATGAAAGAAACTACGGGTGACCAAGTCATATATGTATCCCATGTACTGAAAAATGTCCTCCTTAAAGTCCACAACTGTAAACTCTCATGATGTGCTAGGCTGTTGCTTCTGTAGGGACAGTGAGTTCTACTTTGGAGTAATCCCCTGTTTTCTGTTCAACCCAAACTGAACAATGATAGGACTGAACATTTTTAAGACTGTTGATCCCTTTAAGCTTTCACTTTCATATCTTCCTACATTCTGACCAAAGGAAAAAAAGGAAAAGTAGGAATAGAATGGCCATTCTGACTTTGTTTCAGGATTTGAAATGAAAACTTCCTTTCTGGTCAGAAAGTGAGACTCTAACTATGGTTGTGACAAGAAAATTAAAGAGATCCCAACTGTAAAGGGTGAGTATCATCAGTCAACCACAACTTTTAGTGGTGTAGAGTGGAAAAGCTTCCTAGTGATAGTTTCACATCCTATCATCACACAATAACTTAGATCTGGATATTTGCATCCCAGCACTGATAATATTCTCCCAATTCACTAAGTCAACATCCAAGTAAACCAAAAATTTATTCAGGTGTTGAACCTTTCCTTATAGAAACATATCATTCTCCACAAGTAGAAATGGCTTATTGACTATAATAACAGTATAGTATCTGATTGCTATCACATAGCAAGAAGAACCACTATGATGAATACACACTGCAGTCAAGTCTGCCTTGAGCAGTCTGCTTAACTATTAAAATACACAACACACACTAAGAAGCCCTTTCACTGCAGAAGCTTCTTATGAGGATATGCTTTAATAAGTAGTTTAAGTGTTTTCCTGATTTCTACTTAAGCCATTGTGTTTTAACTCCAACTGGCAACTAAGCACCACACAGCTGCTCACTCACTGTGAATGCTGAAATACTCATGAAGAAAAGAAAAACTATACTGTACTGTTATCCCTATGTATTCAGACGCCATCTTTAAGGAATCCCAAAATCATGAGACTGGCATACTGGTACACTTTTTTGTTTTGTTTTGTTTGGGTTTTTTTGTTTGTTTTTTTAATGGATAACTCTGCGATCACTTTCCACATATAAGATTTTTGAGCTGTAAAAATACAGACTAAAAGTTTTGCTTCATTTTTTTTCCCCAGAAAGAGGTAGCAAATGATCTTAAAGAAAGCAGTGATTCTCATGTAAATTTAAATCCAAAGGCGATGATTTAAAAACATTCTCATCCCAAATATTGAGAGGTTGATAACAAACCACGGATTCTTGATTTCTCCAAACAATGACCATTTTAAGTTCTTCTGCATTAGTAAGAAACAATATCCTCTCCATTTACCTGTGCTTGAGAATCCCTTTTATCTTGCTATTCTGTGTTAACTGAAGTTCTATTTGCAAAAGTAAAGCTCATTCAATACAATATCTGCAGAAACAGGGGTTTTTTTTTAATATTTAAACCTCATTTAGTAAGTAAAGCAAAAAACCCCCAAATTCTAGATTCAGAGAAAACTTTATTTAAACACCAAAACACATATTTCAGTAAAGAAACAAATAAAAACCCAGGTAAATTTAATTTTAATTTTAAACTTTTTTACTTGCTCTACATGCAAGCGCTCTTTTTTTTTTTTTTTGGTGACTTCCCAAACATTAGTCTATCAACAGAGGAATCTCATCTTCTTTGCTTGCCAGACTCAGCCTATAATACTCCGCAGATTTAATTCTGATTATAGTCATGTATCGATCCTTTATTTTTATATCCAGACTTACAACTTTGATTTTGACATAGTCCCAACACTTTTCACAAAGAAGGGCAGTGTAAATAAGTGCTAACGTTAGGAGTATGCATTTTAACTGAATTTCTCTTTCTCACAGTTTCAACTATATGCACTCATTCATAATGATTTTGTGGTCATTACTACTTTCCACCAGAAGATTCGATTTCCATTAGAAGAGCAGAAACAGTAGCCTCTGTTACTTTGAATACTTGAGAAGTTCTGATATTCAGGGGTGATGTTTCGATGAAACAAATTTTACATACAGAGTCAAGACGCTGTATTATATTACAATAAATTTGCAATAAAAAAATACATATAGCATATACAATTTAGAAACAATTCTGCATTCATGTATGTGTAATGCACATAATAGTAAACCAAAAAGTTGTCTCAGAGGAATGGGATTATATTGATAGCATGTTTGTATTAAGCTAAGGGGAATAAACAGTTACAGATTAAGACTTATGCTTCCCTTGATAGACTGCTCCAGATACTCTCAATAATTCATTAAAATCTAGCTCTGGTGTCTTTATATTACATCGCATCCAGCAACATAGACTAACTATGCATGTTCATCTTAACTACGGCTTGTAAGAGGTACAGCAAATCAAACAGCAGTAATAACATTCAAGAGTATTGCATTGCTAGTGGAGAGAGAGCCAAAAAATCAAATCAAGTCATATCAAATCAAATCTCATCAAATCAAATCAGGAAACAAAAATGTGGACCACAGCGTGTAACTTCAGGTCCCTTCCAACTCAGAGCAATCTATGATCCTTCAATTCTATAACTGGGTGGTCAGAGGATTCATAATCGAAAGAAGAGGTTTCTCATTCACAGCAAAATCCATGAGATGACTTTGATATTTCATTTGCACTACCAGAAATAATTTAGGCAGCATATTTCTGTTCTGGATGTAATACTATTTCCTTATTTGCCAAATGGTTGAGAAACTTAATAAAACCGTCAGGAAAATAAAGGCACAAAAAGCAAATCACCTTCAAAACTTATAAGTCTAATATATGCTGGAAATTTTACATCACAGCTCTGTAGCAAGTTATACTGGTGCCTACTTTGGTTAAAGAATGTACTCGATATGCAAGACTGCAGGCTTGTACGTTCAGTTTTAATTGAAGGAAATTCCACTAATTACTTATTAATCCAGTACAGTGATTTTTCATATGCTTTGTTCATATGGAATAAAATCTGTGCCTTTAAAATTTTAATAGATGGAAGCTAGACTGAGGAGATTGGTGAATACAAACAGACTCTTCCACATTCACATCAGTGGTTCAAATCCAGATAGTATCTCCGGGGACCCAGAGAAACCATCTGTTTAGAAGCCTACATGAAATGAGTTGATGATATTAAATATACACCCTAACAGGAGTATGTTCATCACCTGCATGATTGACACACAAGCTGATAGATAGCAGAGAACAAAAACTGACCTATTTTCACATCAAGAGGTGAACTTAAAGAGAAAAGATGAAGTATATTGCTATGGCAATCAACAGAAGCTTGTACTAATACTGTTTATAGTGATATTGTTCTGCAGATAATAGATAATTTCAGTTGTCATCAGTTGAGGCTGTTATGTACTAAATTACATAACAGAATTGGAATAAGGGACAGTCTTTTATTCTAAATGTCTATATAATATTTTTTCACAAGTGTTTTTCTATTCATGTAACCAAAAATGTCTCCCTAGCTCAGAACAGTTAACTTTAAAATTTTATTACAGTATGTGAAAGCTGGTTGAATTTTGACATAGGGTTTAAGTTAAAACAGATGGACCTAAATGTGAAGCATCTGATTTGCTTTTCACAACAGAAACCTTCTAGTCCAAGTTGTTTGTTTCCTCATTTACATTTTCTCCAACTCCATTTCCCTCTTTCTATGGTTCTTGTAATCTACCCTCTGAACAAACCAGATTTTATTTTTATCATAAAAATAATTTAAAGCTAATGCTTATATTTTAGCTTTTATTAATCTAGGCATGTTATGCAAATAGTTCTGAAACCAGTAGAGAAGCCAGAGAAAAATAACTATCCTGGAAAAAAGTTCTGAATCCACTGCATAAACATATTATTCCTCTCTTACATTCTAACAGCATGTGCAGTGTAGTGTCTATACACTCAGAAATGGTTAGCCACCACGACCACCACACTCTGATGAGAATTCACATTGTCATAGAGAATACTTTATGGATTTTTCCACCTCATCTGCCTTCTCACCAAGAAAGAAGCTGTCTTCAGTAACAAACAGGCACTGGAACAGTGACAAAGCCTAAGATGTTCCACCTCACACCTTTACCTTTAGGCTGCCATAATCTGCAAAACTGACCATGAAATCCCTAGGCAATTTTCCACCTGGACAATTCAAATAATTGCTAAAGGCAATAGTATCCCATGGCTTTCTTGTACTTGCTTCTCTTCTAATATAAAAAGGTAGTTTTCAGTGACCACACATAACTGTAACTTTCACACACGGCAGCAACCCTGTAGAAGAAACTGTAACTAAGCTTTGATTGCTTACCTGTGTGGTAAAACAACAATAAAATAACAAAGACCCTTAAGACAGACTGGCAATAAAGGCACCAAATCCTGTTACATGTTATTTGTATGGGTCTAGATCATGACATTGCAAATCCACATTAGCCTTGTAGTGTCAGCTGCAAAAAGTGCCAGCAAGCCAGGCTTGATCCATATTATGACCATTTTATCTGTCCATGACTTTACAGAGTATTACAGCAACTTGGCAGAACTGAGGTCATCCTCCCTTTCATGCTGCTATCTGTGACACAGGAACTATCACGGAACAGAGGAATCATTTCACTGTCTCCCTGCGCCCTCCTGCACAACTCAATATAGCGTTTGCCTGTATCATGTACTTCAGCATCAAGTTCTTTCAGATAGGGAATGTATTTTTTGTTTCAAGTTTCTATAGTATTTAACGAGTTACCTCTTGCTCTACGATGAGTGCTTTGTTTACTATCACAAAAGTAATCCAATGACATTAAGCAATAGTGGGGGTAAAATTCAGCACAAGTACTGAACTTTTGCTGAAAGCCATTTATGCTGTTTTTTACAACAGGCTCAGAACAAAAAAGAAAGCACAGCATCATCATAAGAACACAAAATCAGCTTTTATTTCAAATTTCAGTAAAAAGCAAAAATCACTGTGAAATGCTTTTCATTCAGGAGAAAACTTACCTATTCATACGTAACAAAGAAGAGAATTTGGTATGCCTGCCACCCTGGAGTAATAAATGTATGAAATGCCAGGCCTCCAACTTGGAGCTTCGGTTGGAGATCTAAAATGCAAATTTTCTCCACTCAAAGGTGACCTTGTTCTTTAATGCTGATTGAAGAAAATTGCCAGCAGTGACTCCCTTCCATGTTCACTCTATTCACGACCTTTCTGCTTTGCTTATAATGAAGACAGATGTTTACTTTCTTATTCCAATAATTCCTTACAAGTATCATCCTGATCTTCTTGGCAAACTTGATTTAAAACCACATTTTTTGTCCTGCTTTTAACTGAGTGAGACCAAGAATAAGATGAAGGCCCATCTTCAGCCTTTTAGGAAAGGAGACCCAGAGTGGAAGATGAGTCACAGCAAAAGCACTCTCTCCATACCTATTCCTTTAAAGCTACCTGCTAACAACAGTACCCCTGCATGGAAGCTGTTTTCATCTCAGAGGGTCTTTGTTGTTACTTGACCATGTCTACACTAGGAATACTTTGTTTTCTTTGCCAGTGACTAGTGATTGGCCTTGACAGGCAATCAAAGACCCCCATCGGGTGATCTGTTATTTAGTTATCGACACTCCAAAGCGCAAGCTTGAAAAGCTAGCTTGATGCGTGTGGTTTCCACCTTTTTGTTGTGGGGGGTTTCAAGTAAATAAAGGAGCACCATGTTTAATGACAGCTCAGTATCACACTCATCCGTAACTCACTCCAAAAGGAAAGCACAAGGACAGACAACAGAGACATTCCACATTCCAAATGGGTGTTGCCACGTGAAAGATACATACACGAGCACTCGCAGCATCAATTACAGGAAGACTGCCACAGTACTGTGGATTACGGCAGTTTATTACACATTTTCCACCACACCTAGTGCATTTTTCAAATCTAACAGCAGTAACTCATGAATGGTCCAATCAACTCTTGAATAATGAAATGGAGGACAGAGGAGCAGCTCTACCTGGCTCCAATAACCTCAGTTCTCTTCAGAATTGTAATTCTGGTATAACATAATTTACCTGAACTTCCTGAAAAGACATAGGGCAGATCAACTTTCTGATTATTTCTGGAAATACTAAAAGTTGCAGCCTTAGACCTCCTCTTTCCTCTTACTGAGAAATGGAATTAATTACAAAAGTGGTAACAGTGAATAACACCACGTGCTTAAAATGGCTATGGATTAATTCAGACAACTTTTTGGAAAACTTTGCATTGTCTTCATACTGAAGTTTTTTCTTCCATCATAAGTATTTCAAACTCCTTTATCAATCTCTTCTATACTGTTTAATTACAGTTTATTTTATGGTATGCAATATCCTCAGAAAATAAAAGTACCAAAAAGATCTACCCTGACCCATTTAAATCAAAGCAGTTTCTATATTTCAATTCAAATAAAGATATCGGTTAGCATCTAGTGTTTCTATAACAACAGTATGGACAGCTTCATTAGTATTTGATTTTTAAGTCTGCAAAATAGCATGAGTATTTATTTTAAATTTGAATGGGATACCTGAATAGTAGTGTAATAAATATATGTTCTGAAATATTTAAATCAGTTCATCAAAATTAGACTTAACCTAAGAAAGGCTGCTGAATTAATAATTTGGATAAGATGCTGCAGTTTAGTATTTACATGTTTCAGGATTTAAATATTTTTAAATGATTAATTGACAGAGGATTTTATGAGTCAATTTGCTCTTAGTCTCTTTACAAATCCACCTACCCTCCACAGAGTAAAATTTCAATACTCTGTGGGGCTATTTTCTCTTCAGGCTGATCATACTCTTCCCCCAGAAACTTCTAAGTCTAAATCTCACAGAAGAAATACAAAGTACAGTATAAAAGATGTCCAGACCAAAGAGAATTAGCTCTACAAGGTCTGACTGACTTTAACCCTTTCTCTTGTCATCTCTCCTTACTGTTGCTGATCCTGGTTTCTCTTTTTAGTTCATCACTGAATGCAGTGTTGATTAGTGAGACAGGTAACAACCCAGATTTACCTTTGAAACATAACATTCTGGATCCACTTAATCCAGAACAATTTCCTGTCACAAAGATATTTCCTTCTAACTTGCAGACACTCAGCACAATCCCAAAATACATGAAGAAGACTGGGGACTAAAAAAAAAGTCACAGGATCATCTGCTAATCAATAGAGAAAATAAATGTAATTATTTGAAAGGTGACCACTTGCATCAGAACACTTCTGAGTCGTGTTCAACAAATACGCTTCACACAAGTGAAGGCCTTATAAGCCAGCTAATCTTATTTAGTTATGGTGATCTTTTCCTTTTTGTTTTAAAGATTTACAAATATTAATACAATTTAAAAATTATGCAGATGCATGTTCAGCTCTCTAACACTAACTGATATTCAATTCTCTGATGCACACTTTTTAGGGAAAAAAACCACAAGGAATACGAAAGTGCCCCATGAATGTGTTAAAGGCTTCTCAAGTCCTGTAAGTCCTCCACCTTCCCATGTTCATAGACCCCGAAGCAATGCAACGGCATTGCTGTCCAGCACCCAAGTCACCCCTGAACTGAAAGAACTTCTTTTTAACTTTTTTCAAAAAAGAATTACATGTCTTATTGACTGATTTTAATACTCTTTCCACACTCATATACATATTATATATATTTATATATAAAATGTATTTCAATAGAAGAAAACACTAAATATTACCATGAGAGTATTTCAGGTAGTTACATTCTTGTATTTTTAACTTTTATTTCAGAGCAATGTCTAAAAGGGAAGTTTAAGCTTGGTTGATCCATGTAGAGATGAAAAAGCTTTGCAATATTCAGAGGTAATGGAGAATTATGCATTTTACAATTTCACAAATAATAAAATGAATTCAATGGCGATATAAAAAGAATGATATTTACTTTATTCTGGTTTGTTTGGTCTGAGTTATTAAAGCAAACCCAAAATTTAATCACAAAAGTTCTTTCTTCTCTAATGTATTTCTACATTTCTGATGTATATCTCTAAGGTATTTCATAAAAGGTATTCTAGAGTCATAGCGAATTTAATGACTGAAATTAAATTAGAAAAAAAAAGTCACTCCAAACTTATTGTTCGGGCATGAGAAACTATTTACTATAATAACAATAACAACATTTATGTTCCCAAAAAATTAATTCTTGGGTGAATGATTACTTTTCTGTGCACTTACAAAGGCAAGTCTACAAGGAGTTTCCAGACGTGGAAACCACACACTTTAAGCTTTAGTTTATATAAAAGGAAAAAAGTCATTAACTCCATATATATATTTTTTTTATTCTCAAAATAGCACATTTACAATGGTTTGGGTTTCTTTTTTGGCAAATTATTTTCCATTTTCAGATTAATGCACATTTGAGGATTTAGATTGGAGGCAGTATTTGAATGAAGTAGTAGAAAATTTTCCATTACATGCTATCTAGGGTAAACTGTTTTCATTACATGAAAGAAAAAAAATATCTACACTGTTAAAGCAAGCAATTTTCAATACTCTGGTTATATTCGACTGAAGACAACAGAATTTGCCAAAGACCCTGCTTCAAGCTGGACTGAACACTAAACCTGATTTAATCTTACTGCTGTGTTGATACCAAACAAGTGCTTAACAAAAGCAGACCACTGCTAAGTAGTGCACTTACACAGACAGTGGCTTCTGGCTTGTGCTTCATGCATTTAATTCCATATTAATATTAGGAAAGCTTGAAAGGACTAAAAAAAAAAAATAATCAATATTAATATAGTGGACCAATTCAAAATTTTTCTGCAGAATGTCTTGTTTAGTGTACTGACCACATACTCTGAAATGATATGTGGCAAGTCATCAATCTTGAGATCATGAAAAGTCTTGTTTTCCTTAAATCAGATTCATCTCAGGAAAATTCATATAAAGTCAGAAAAAAAGAACTCAGCAGAACTATAGAATTGCTAAGAAGTCAGTGCTGAGAAACCATAGCTCCCTAGCCGGATGATAACAAAAGTGCTAGATCCACAACTTTCTCAACTGATGACCGTTAACATCTTTTAGCTCATGTTAAAGAGCTGTTATTTTTCATAGAACTAATGTGCAGTATGCACTGACAATCATGATCCTTTAAACCCTCAGAAGTGAGATACCCACAAATCACTACATTTTCTGAACATCTTGTCAGTCATGCCTAACCCTTAAAGTGATTAGAAAACAAAGAAAATTAAACCACCTCTTGCTAGAGACCCAGCCAAAATGGTATTAAGACAGGCAGATGAAGGGAGGAATGGAGTAAGGAGAGAAATATAAAATAAAATAATGCCGTTCTTTTTTGAAAAGACTGTTTCATACCAATAATGGAAAAACAATGGTAGTTTATAAAAAAAAAGTCAATACTTATGCATAAGTGGCCACTTAGAAAAACAGTAAAAGAACAACGTCCAATAGAAATGTGTTTACTATTTTGGTAGCCCAAAGCAAAGAATTTTGAAGGTTGAATTCAATTTTAATCAGTCCATTTTAGAAGCTAGAAAGGTTAAATTAGGAAAATTAAACATGTGTCACCTAGAAAAGAAAAAGTAACTTCCATTAAGATGTATTTAGAAAGCATGATTTTCTGTTAAAATAAAAGTTGAAAACAACCATCATGCTTGGAATAGAGATTGCCTGGAAATTCTGGTAACTTCTGGAAGGGATGACGCCCTGCCTCTTCTTCAGGCAAACACTGTATAAAAAATTTGAGTAGTTTGCAAGTGTTCCTTTTAAAGAACACTGAACCACAGAATAATTATTTCTACATAAACACTTACCAGATATAGTGTTATCAAGAGAACACTAAGTTCATGTCTAAAATATTTTTAACTAACTCTAGAACTAATGTTCCAATACTGCTATAACTGGAAGAGATTACATGTTTCTTCTCTTGCTTCTGATCCAGTTGGCTTATTCTCTGCAACTGACAGCAGCTGAAGCATAGTTTCTCTGACACATACCCCTTCCTCCTCTTCCCTCCTTTCCCCTTCCTTTACCTCTTTCACTCTTCAAGGGAGGAGAAAGAACATTGAAACAATCAATTATTTTGCCTACATTAGGAGAGAAACTCAAGTAGCAGTCGTGTTCTTGAAACTACTTTAAAATACAAATCATGAAATTGGCAACATATTACATACTAATAGTGCACTTACGATTACCAACGTGTAATTCAGTTGAGCTAACAAGTGACAAGATGACAAATCCTAAACAGTCTGACATTATGTCCCCACTAAACTTAATTTCTAGCCTGTAAAAAAAAAATCCATTATATATTTCTTTCCTTGGAATTGATTTTGAAATAATTTAAACAAAATAGGCTAGGCTATTATCTGAGTTAAAAGTTAATGCAGAGATTTTTCTTACCAAGTTAACAACATACTGCACAGGCTTTAATAAAACCATAATTCCGTAAGCCAGGGCTAAAAACCCCCATGTTTGCTGCCAGCAGTAAGCAGGACATACGATGAGCAAAATCTTACAGAGAAGATAAGTCTAGGGCAAAGTAGCAGTGAGGCTTTGACCACTTTGTTCTTCTCCATAGGGAGTTATCCCACAGAAAACTAGACAGAGGGATCATTTTCACACCCAAGTTGTTACACAGTCATTACTGGGATAGTCCCTGCAGGCAGCAATCAATGGAATACAAACGTTTCAGTATGGATTGGCAGGTGTTTTTCATCTCAGTCTAAAGCGACCAGAAAAATAAAAACAGCATGCAGAAAACATGCCACTATTATTTGGTCTAGATTAGTCAAAATTCAGCTAAACCAGAAATATGTGGTGATTTCTCCACACCTATACCAGATATCTGCTCTCATCGCTGACATCTATGCTTTACATCATTTACTTGGACAGCAGGAGACATGTACAAGAAGTAAAATATGAGAAGCAAACATCTCTTTAATTTTAAATTTGAACATCTAGAGCCTCAAAGTTATTATGCCTTTGAAATACTATTTTTATGAATTGCAAAACAAATATTCAACAGAAGAATCCTAACAAGAAAGGAAAGCAGCATTAAAAAAAATCTATTAAAGCATCAACTTGTTCAAAAATAATGCTACTTAAATACACTGAGGCATTTCCCCGTGACTTCTGCATAGAACATGTTACATAATGGTGCTGGATTTCTATTTGCATTGAGGGCAGAAACAACAAATGCTGTTTATATTTCCTCGTAACTACACCTAACAAAAGGAGTTCAGTGCTCATAAAAAACCCCAAACTTACAGGTCTGAAAGTCTGAATCTAAGAAATAACTGAGAAAAAACCCCACCATTTGTATAACTTAACAGCTGCTAAATCAATAATTTTAGGTATTTTTTTAATTTTCAGAAAACATATTTGTGACTACTATATATCATACTTAGATGTACTGAGGCTTATCTAACTTAAGGATACTATTTTGGGAAAGATGTCATGATTTTTTCAAAGTGGCTTATTAATATGGAATGAAAAAAATAAGTAGGATAGGTGGAAGAATATTTTACAAATTCGTGCAAATCACCCTGATGGATTATAAACAAGATGCATGTGTATGTGTGTGTGTAAATATAAACGTGATTCGACTGAAAGACTGCTGTACACACCAAGCTATGGCCTTGGGAAAGAACCATGTCAAATGCCATTTGATGCTGCTCAGCCAGGCATGTATAAAGGCACACTGCACCAATAATATTTGACAACACTGGCTGTGCTTTTTCTGCTTCAGTGGCTGGCTTGTCCGAATTCCAGGCAAAGCAACACACAAATAGTTTATAAGCAGCTACAGTGTCAGCATCATCCTTTCAAAGCAATGACCACACTGTTTTCCTAATAACCACACTTCACATTTCCGGTTTGAACTGACAAAATAACAAGAAGGGGAGAAAAGATAAACCAACTAGTCTCAGGTCATCAAAAAGACATGATTTACCAAAATTACCAGCAGTTAGCATGACATTCAACTTCAATTCCAGTAAGCACTTATTTTTCTTCAACAGCGCTTCCAATGTACTTCCCCCACACCTCATCCACTGCATGCCCCCCCACCCCCTCGAAACTACTGAGCACAGTTCCTGCATCTGGACAAAGGTCTGAATAAAAAAAGACTTACACTGGGCAATCAAAAGTAGATACATCTCAAAGCACTGAGTTCGATAGCTGCATTTTCATTGGCAGGAAAGAATACACATTATGACAACGATGTACGCGCAAGTCAAGAAAGGCCAGGCTCCTTTCACAGCCACACAACAAACCACTTTGGTTTCTTTTCAATGAAAGTACTTCTCAGGCTCCAGCAACAGTACAGTTTGGTTTCCATACCTTCTTTCACATTTTCTTTTTTCTGGGCTCAGTGGAGGAGCATGGAGACAGTGTAGGTTTGACCAGGGCTTTAGCCCAGATGCACTGTCCCTCCCCACACCAAACTACTTGGCCTGAGGCACTAAACATCATCTAGTCAGCCAGGAAGGGCAAGTTAGGAGGACACCAGAGCTCCACCATTCTGGGCAGACACTGGACTCCTTCTGAACCACCACATCAACAAAGACTTGCAGAAGCTTCTGTGGTCCTTTGAGAAATAATGGTTGAACTTTGAAAAGTCATCACACCTGTGTTATTATGTGAGTATAGCAACAATGTGTAAGCTCTCCTATACTGTCCAAAAGAATTACCTTTGGGTTTTTGCTGTCTACATTGGTTGATGACAGAGACCAGAGGCTCACAATATTTCTGTCTTCCAGTAAAATTCTTCCAGCTACAGTGAAAGACAGACTAACTAGGTGTCTCCTCCACAATTGTTTAAGTTCATGGCAGGACAAGTTTATTTCTGTTGTGGAGCTTTACCTATTGCAATAGCCTTTCATGCCATATGGAAGACGGAAGTAGCAGGAAACAGAGAAGGAAAGGGATGAGACCACAAGGTGTGCCCAGAAACTGAAATCATGTGTTATTTGAGGATGAAGCAGGAAAAGACATCTGACCTGTGCCCAAGTGATTTTGTTCTCCTTTTGTCTGAAATCATCCTGTCTCTAATTTAAAATTGTACCCTGACAGCCCAGCCTCATTCTGTCTATTTATGTTTAAAAGATAAGGTAAAAATGAAAGTGCTGTACTGATTAAACCGCTTGGATTTTTGTGGAGCTGTTCATCTTCCTTAGTTACACATTTCGTAATTAAAGATAACCTAAGATCACTATGGCAAATTGCTAAACCAGAGTTGCAGGTTTTCACTTATGGCAATTCTTCTTTCAAGTCAAACAGTTCACATTATTTTTTATTTATTTTGACTCCAGGAATTAAAGTAAAAAAGAGAGCAGGAGGACTAACACAAGAAGAAAAATGTTGTCAGCTTTGTTCAAAGTCTGCTATTGAGTCTCCTGCTTTTAATCTCCCACTGTTCTGTAATATATGGATCAGCAGTTCTGTCACTTCCCACTCTCCCAGATCCAGCCTTTGTACTTTGATTGAAGTTGGCACGTTCCAAAAAGAACTTTTGATGAATCAATCCCAAGCTCATGTTTGTTTACATTTACTTACAAATCTCCTTTGACATTATATTGTCCAAGTCTCCAACACAATTGCTACTGTAGGATAACATATCTCAAGTTACTTTTTGATGAATATTGTGGTTTTATGTTTAAAAATTAACATAGGAAAATAGCTCAGTACTATCATGGATTTATAATCTAGAGTTTTTATACAGAAAGATACCACAATAGGATCTTCCTGAGATATGGATTAATTAACTATACATTTTATTTAACTTGTATCTTAAAATATGCAAAGGAAAAAATCTCATAGACATGGGCTCAAACATGTTTATCAGAACAGAAAATACATTCTTAACTGAAACATGCATTAAAATACACTGAGCATGTGTGTGTGTGTAAGAAAACAACACAGCGTCTTCTACAAAACACTTCTACAAAATGGTGAATTTTTAATATAAGATTTGGAAAATAAAAGAGGAAAAAGAAGTTTTTTCTTAGGAAAGTTGTTAGACCTGGTATCTACCATTCTTTTTTTCTAATTTCAGCCTTATCAAAACACCCACTAGTCAGTGTTACAACCTATAGTAACTTACTATTCACTTATTGTCTTCCTTTCCTACAATACTGCTATGAGGTTCAGTGAATGGTATGATCCGTTGAGCCAATACCGGACTAGAAGTGTTAAATACTAGTTTGATCATTTTTGGGGTTTTGTTTTTTTTTTTCCCAGCTCTGGGCTGAATTATATTGGCAGAGTTCTGCGAGAAAACGTGTATATCACCCAAGAAAAGTGTTCCAAACCCAACTACTAACACTAAGCCATCATTTTCAGCTCATTAAATTCACTGGTTTTTTACAATTAAAAATTTGTTAAGTGTAAAATAGGACCATTGGAGTAGAACCTCTATCAGTATATTAAATGCATTTTTGCATTAATTTGTGATTCTGTATTTGACTTTGGTATTTTCCAAGGTTCTGACAAGCAAAACACCCTGCTGTAAACACATACTAACCAGATTTCTTGAGAAAGGAAGATGGCACAATATTAAATGAGTTTATGAAAATAGGCTTAAGTTCTTCAACAGAAGTGAACTGTCACTTATTGGAAGTCTAACAAATGCTTTGTTTACCCTTTCATGGCAGTCATTTAAATCTCAACATAATGCTCTGTTAGATCCTATAATTGAATTTTTTCTTGGTTTGTCCCCCAGCTTAATGAGTATGATTTATATACTGATTTTAATAAAGAAGGAAATTCAGCAGCTTACTGTAAAAGATGTCCATCTTCAACCCACAGCTTATGAATTTTGTCATATGGAGAAATATATGAAAAACTATTTTAAACACTATGTGATAGAATACAACCTCAGGCCTATTTTTAAGAGCTGTCAGTACGCCTGATTATGTGAGTCTGTTTACTGTGTCAAATCTGTTGGCCACTGAAATTCCCACACTGCCTATCTTCCTCAAATTGATTAAAAATATAATCCTAGGGGAAAAAGAGATCTTTTGGGGGAAAAAAAAAATTCTCACAAGTCTTTCAAGAAGTTCTACTTCCCCACCTGTTTTCAGTCTAGTAGAATGTTCACCCTAGCACCAGAAAAGTGTTGATTTCTGTGAAGTGTCTAAATCCATCTAATGAATGAGCCCTTCAGAAAAAAAAAAAATCCTCAGTTCATCTATTTGCAGAAGAGAATAAAAAGCAGTAGCTACAACCAACCCTACTGCGAAATTTCCACCTGAAATCAGCTTGTTCCAGATAAGCAAGGGAAGGACCAAGGATCTCTGCTGTAGAAGAGGAGAAAATTTTAGGAATATTGCCACTGTGTTACATATAGGAACTCAGAATAAGAGGACCATCTTTTCTATATGAAACCTTACAGGCAGCCAGACAGTATGAAAAGACATAAAAGGCAAAGACTTGATTGGCTCTCAGTCAGAAAGAAAGGAATAGGTGAAGGTAAGAATCATAGATAAGGGGGTGGCTGGTCAGAATGTCTATATTTGTATGTCCTGGAACCAATGCTGGGCGAGGAGACTGGAAAGTGAGAAGGGATGGAAACCAGAGGAAGTTGCAAATGGACACGGCCAGTCCAACAGCCATGGGAGGAAGGAGAGTCAGAGAAGGGAGAGAAGAGACAGAAGGCAGGAAGGGACTGGGACAGAAGCACGAAGGAGCAGGTGGATAGAGACTAAGGAAGAGTACACACGGATGTGGCAAGCAAGTATTAAGAGCTCAGGGAAGACTGCGTGTGGAGAAGACAAGAACTGTTACAGGTAGAAGAAATTCAGACAAAAGCATCAGCAGTTGCGGAAACAGAAGTAAAGAGCAATACTATATAGAAGCACTCCCCCATCAGTATCTGGGTTTGAATTTGGCTTCTCAGTACTTTTCTGCTGTCTACAAATAGCTGAGAAAGTTGCTAACAATATGTCCTGCCTCCTTCCAGTTTTAGGTTCCTCCAAGGTAGGCTTTTAATGCATTATGTGCTACAAAACGGTAGCATTCTGAAAGAATCAAGATGTTAAAGGTCTTGCGCTCACTGGACATACAAAATGAATGGACACTCCTGTGCATTATGTGCCTTACTGAACCATTTATAAAACGGAACAAAAACCTTTTCCTCTTTCCACGCGGGTACTGCAAGTTTCCTAGTATCCAGGTGCAATACCATTACCCTTACTGTATGATAGTACAAAGTATCACAGAAAAGCCTACAGAAAAAAATAATAACCCCATGTCTTGATTTGTAATGTTAGCTCATTTTAAACATTTAATTTGTCCAAGTATAATTTCAATCCAAACAAGTTCAAATCAAATCATGGACATTTAATCAAAGAATATTGCATTTCTTCATGAGTCTTTTGAAACCGAACTAGTCTCAGTCTGCAAATTTTGAATGCCTTGAGTTGTGCTGAAGTGGTAGTTGAAAATGAGGGTTTCCACCTTGGTTGAGTTTTCCTGATACATGCAAAGAAGCAATGACACTGAGATACTCTTCTCCCCAAGGTAAAAACAGGAACAAATTACATTTTCATTTCAGATTTAGGTTTGACAAGTAGTTGTCAATCAATGGATGGAGGATTCTAGAATACGGTTCCGTTGCCCACTGTAGCATTTCACATAATTTCATATAACCAAACTGGGTTTGGTTGTTCCAGCCTTCCAGACAATAAGATTCTTCTGAGCCAACTCTGTAGAAGTCTGCAAGCTAATTCTTATGTCCAGAAAAACTCAAGCTCACAGTAAAAGTACAAAAAAGGAAAAAAGGGAGACAGTTAAGTGAACACTTAGAAGGTGTTAAAAAGATTCCTCAATGGAAATTTGGTGTGAAGAGAAGCAGAATGATGTAGAAAAACAAAGGCAGAATAAGGAAAGGGGTTTTTTGGGTTTTTTTTTTTTTAGAGGAAGCTGCCTTATCCAGCTTTTTGAATTCAAAACTTACTAAGAACCTAGACAGTTGTAGTTACAAATTTGTAAGAAGACTGATGACTTTTGACAGAGCAAGGATGACACATTCCCCCGCCGAACTGACTCTGCATAGTGTGACTGTGTGGTCACTTATTATCCCTTGCTTGAAAAACTGACAAGATAGCATTGCTTATAATCCCCTTTCAAGTTCATTAATACTACCAAAATCCAGACATGCTTTACATCTGGTTTTCCAGTATTTCAGAATGGAAAGTTTCTAGAGTGACTGGTGACAAAGCACTTTCATTTTGCTTGAACGGCAATTCCAAATAGATTTTTCATAATACAGCCCAGATGTTGTGTTCTCATAAAGCAGCAGTGCTGAGAAGCTGTAAGAGGAGCATCTTCCTGAGAATATGTGCACATTTTAGCCAGGAAGAGGAAAAAAAGCACTTTGTTGACAAAATTATATTTACCTTGTACAACTTACCTAAAATAAAGAGATTTGAAAATTAAATAAGGAATATTTAAAATTAAAATATCGTTCTTGGAAGTTTTATATTGAGAAAATTTCTGGATTTTGCCCTAAGAGCTGGTTTTAATTTTATACTCTATACACATCAATGTTTACATTTTCTATATGAATTCAGGTCAAAACATGACATGACAGACTGGTTTATTATTCCTCTTGCATGTAATACTAATTTAAGTTGCATTTATGGATCACAATGGTTTTTATTTGTACATGAAGTACTCTGTGGGAAAACAAGAGACAACGACCATAAACTGAAACTTGGAAGTTCTAACTGAATGTAAGGAAAAACGTTTCCACAAAAGGACAGTTAAGCACTGCCAAGGTTGCCCAGAGTTTGCAGAAAGTCCATCCTTGGAGTTTTTCAAGACTTGCCTGGATAAAGTGCTGAGCAACCAGCTCTAAACACAAGTGCTGACCCTGCTTTGAGTACGAGGCCAGGCTGGGACACCTCTCAAGGTCCTTTCCAACCTGAATGATTATGTGATTCTACACTTTTACAGTTAATCAAACTGTTTCTCTTGCTTCCTTTGCCAAAGATAACTGCTGATACCAACTCCCCTCTCAGTGTGCAAAATGAGGAGCAACTAGTATTTCCTCATCCTCACTGTTTTATAGTTTATCCTCATCCTGAAAACATGATCACAACTCATGGTAATGAGGAGGTTTGATGATAAGATTTATCACAGGTATTAAGTACAAAAATAGTTATTTTATACCAAAATGCCTTCATGAAAAAATTACAGGAAAGACAAATAGGAAACCAGTCGGGCTGATATGAAATGACGTATCTTGTTATATGTATTTCTGACAAATTATAAAAATAATGCTGCAAACATGAAAAGTTTCACATGTATTTAAGCAGAAAGAACTACCTGAAAGTGCTTCATACACAAAGGTCAAAATCTTTTCAGAATAGAGGTTCAAAACTAGTTTTAAGCTACCTGCCATGCTCCCCTAATTCTGCAATGACATGTACTGTGCAGCTCCATGGCAGGCAATGTAGGGCAGCTAATCAAACAAAACAGCAGCAGAGTTTTTTTTAATTTAGAAAAACCTGCGCAGTTGAATCTAATCTGCTTGTTTTTCATGCTAATATGGCATTACAAATATAATAATCATATTACTACTGGTATTATTAATAAGATAAATGTACTTCTGTTATTAATGAAGCACATGAGAACAGTGGTCTCTTACCACCAACCTTCATGGCAGGCTGTATTTTCATCAATTTGGCTTTCATGATGTCTACATTTAGCCCATATCCAGGGCTAAACTACAGCAGTTGCTCTATCACCTGATGACCCCTCCCCAGCCGAGAAGGGGGATTGGGAAAAGGAGAGGAGACCCATGAGTTGAAATGAAAACAGATGTAATAGAACAGTCAAAGACCAAATGCCAGTATAAAGTATACACAGTTATAAACAGCCAGCAAATGTATGGTGGTGACAATAAACAGGGAAGCAGTCCTCAGGAGCACATCCCTTCTCCAGCAAACTTCCCCCTTCTTACTGACCATGATGTTTATGGTCTCGGATACACCTGTGAACCAACTCAACTGCCCCGCCTGACTGGAAACTGCTAACGGCCTGCAGACCACGGCTGGCCTACAATTCTGTCCCAGCAAAGCAAGGGATACATGATCTAAATGGGTTTATTAGAATTAGGTACACAATAAAAAAGGGCCCTAATAGAACAGAGCAAATTTTAAATGTGTAATAGATGCTGTTTTAGAAAACAATAAATGTTTCTCTAAAGGCTTTCATATCTTACCATAAAACATGTGGAAGTAACAATAAACTATGATAGTGACCTGAAATGATTATTCAAGCTATAGAGAATTACCTAACCTGGAAATCTAATCAGTGAAGCTAATAAAAATGCTGTATGCATAGGTGAAAAATACGTAGGCTAAGATAAATTTGAAGATCAAGGCTGATAATTTACTTCTTACATAGCTAATTATAACTAACTGCTGGACACCTCTCTGCTTGGGAGTAAGACTGCAAAAAAAGTTTTATGTTTTTAAAACTGCATAACTATATGCAAGTAACCATGGGAACTGCCATTAATCAAAATGTTCTTCTCAGTGCAGCTTTCAATTACACACAAAAACTTCATCTCTTCCTCAACAAAGCCCTTTCTTTGTTCCTCTATCTTTGACATAAAGTACTAATTTAGGTATAAAGAATAAATTAAACATTTACTGTGGAACAGAAAATATCAGCGTAGGCAGTAAGAATTGGTCACTTTACACAGCTGCCTGTTACCCACACTGAAATTGGGATAACTGTACGCAGTCCAGAAAACAAGTGCACTATATAATGGCTTTTGATACTGGTCTATTATATATTACTTCCAGTTCTAAGGACCATTATTCACTCCCTTTTATGGCCGTGACCATGCCTTACAGTAAACAGACTTTAAAAAACATAGTCATAAATTTTAAAAATAAAACTACATCTTTTCAACTGTCACTTACAAAAGACTACAGAATTATAAAATTTAACTGTTTTGTGTGGAAAGATAATTTATTTTTGAAACTCATAGTCAGTAACGAAAACATTATCTTGGGACAAAATTCAAAGTTTCACAAACGTATCCATGTGTGAACTGCTCTGTATTTCTTAAATATTTTTGTTTAAGCTGCACTGTGACCTGGAAAGTCCAAGTAGATATCATGGAAATTAACTAATCTCTTCTTCCATAATTATAAATATCTAAATAACCCACCTACAGAAACCAGGCTTAAAGAAACCAAATATTTACTAATTGCCAGCACCTGACAGAGTGGTAAACTGAAGAGCGTTAATTAGGCAAACTCCTTTTGCTACGTTACCTCAGACATGCATCTTTAATTAAAAAGCTAAAAAATTTAGCTATGTATCTTGACAGCTCTACTGGAATAAACCATTCTAGTAACAATATTTCAAAGCCATCATGCAGGGCTTTAAATTGGATAGGCTTAGTCTCAGGGGAATGGCCATCTACTGGGTTCTCCCTAAGCAACACTCAGCTGCTAGTTTAAAACGTAGTATTACTATAACCTGGGGGTGAACTGATTGCTTGCCTGGTAACAAGTGTTACTCACCGTAAGCACTAGAGAAAACACCGAGTTTCCATAACCTGGTATTAAGACAAATCACATAATGGGAGAAGAGTGCATGGCTAAACACAAACTACATGCTACCTGGACTTTCTGCTCTGGATGTGACAGCTTTGATAACCGACCTTCTTACAGTGGTGACTGACAAATGGAAAGCCAACTTTATCTTAAATTAAACGGTCTCCTGGCACGTATGATGATCGTGAAAAATTCTTGAAGCTATTTTCAAGGTCTCAAGTTTCCAGGCTCATAAGGTTAGACAATACAGACATTAAGAAATATTTACTAGCCACCTACATGTCCAAATACAATAAACACAGAATAAAACACTAAATGTAAAGAATGTATATATTAAGATGCATACCAGCAAGAATACTATAGTATTAAACATAAATAAATAGGAAAAAGAAACAAACAGGAAAAAAAAATCCAAAACTACCAAAGAGGAAAACTCCCTGCATAACATAATAGAAGAGAGTAAGATCACTTAGAACTGACTCATCTTCTTTATTAGCAAAGCTTACCTAGGTAGAAGTCGCATCCTACCTAGCAACAACTATTAACTACAGTAGAAATATACTTTATTCTCCACTGAAGGAGAGAAACTTCTCTGGGAAAATTTTAAATAAGTGTTTCACAAAAATCAGAGAAAATTGGAATCTTTCCTCACAAAACTTCTGTATACTAGCCGACATTTTTCCAGTGGACATTTCTGTAGACCATGAGCTGCTGTGCCAGCATGGATGTCCTACAATAGGACCACCTTGCCACAGATCCCACTGTTTTATCAGCAGGGCATCTGCCAGACTCTCGCCCACGCATGAGAAAATAGAGCTGAGCACCACTCAAAGCATTTGCCATTTCTGCACAACATCATAATTGATTATCTTTTGGAACTAATGTTAATGGGAAGACTATCTTGTTCATATGAGTTAATAAGCTACTGGGTATGCATGACCAAGGGAAGTGAGAGAATCAAAGCAGAGTACGTGTTAAGTTTACAGTAACTTAGGAATTTTTTATGGACTGTACAGTATTTTATTGGTGAGCCTATCACAAGGTGATAAGACAATTACCAATATTGACATATGAAAATTCACCCAAAGTCAAACAACACTCACTCCAGGTTTCTTCTGAGAAAAGTATTGTATTGTAACTCATTGTCCCAGGGGGGCAAAAACCTGATTTCACCCAGCAGAGAAGCGTTGGTGCCCCAACAGCATCAGAAAATAACAAGGCAACCAATCTGTGGATAAACTCTGATCAAAAACCCTTAAAGGGGATGGAAGATTGCGCTTACCAAGAAAAAGATAAAATAGACAGTCAAGTCCTAACATACAAAATTATATATACTCTGTTACATAATCAAGCTGCTTCAGCATAGTACCATAAGGGTACTAAAACTTGTGATGTGCATCTACCACTATTAGTTTCCCCAGAACCCAACTGAATTAAAGTTGCTCATTAATGGTGTACAAAAACTACACATCCAAAACTCACTTGAAACCATTTAATCTGTGAACAAGCAGCAATATAAACCACAGACATCTAACTGTGAAAGTATCTGAGACAGCATTCAACATCATTTTAAAGTACAACTGTTGCCTACAGATCAGACATTATTTGTCACTGCCAAATGCTTCTACTTTTTTTTTTTTAATCCAGGCACAATCTAGAAGAAAAATTTAAACCTTTCTGAATGGCTACTCATATTTAGGGGGAAAATGACAGAAGTTCTACAGAAAATATACTGGAGGTCAAGGCAACCACAGGAGAAAAACAACTAGTGGCCATTTTTCATAAGGGTTTCTAGAGGAGCTTACCTGTATTTTGACAAAATCTGTACCTTCATTCTTCTAGCTCTAGGTTTCCATTCCTCTTGTTTACTAATACAGCTAATGTACTATAACAAAATATCCTTTCTATCACACCTTTTTTATGTCTTTTCGACGCAAATAAATACATATTCAGCCTTAAAAAAATAAATACATATTCAGCCTTCAGAATGTAATTCTTGGGCCTTCTCTTTTGTTACATATACTGCTATTATCTCTTAATTTACCAAAGACCGTCACCCTTATTTTACCCTCTTCACCCTTATTTCTTTAATTTCAATCTCTTGCCCTTTCTAAGATAAATCGATGGTACAAGTCACAACAAATTCTAAGCGACCAAACAGATTTCACCCAGAGAAGTAAGAGGTAACAATATATGTATTAATTATCTTAAATGAACACAGTTGCTATGGAGATCCCTTTTAAATCTAAGTAACAGTGACCTTTCGTCCCTCCTCTTCCATATTATCACTGCAAGTCCCTAATTCTTTCTTTTCTATCAAGTACAGTGTACTGTATTTTCTGAAGTGCAACTATTCCTACATGTGGCCTAAAAAAAATTCTGTTCGCTGTCCCCTGGACACCACTTATGATAACTGAATTTCAGAAGTCAGCAATGTGACGGCTTCTGTTTGCTTCAATGCGAATGCTTCTATTTAGAAACATTCTGACATGTCCTGTTCTCTAATTTTCGTGGTTTTTTTCTTGGTATCAATCAGATGTTTGATTGTGACATCTAAAATTGTGACTCGAACCCAGGGTTCATTTGCTCCTCCTGCTTGCTCCCATGAGAAGTACTAACTACACTTCAATTAACTTTAAAAAGCTTACATTACAACATTATCCAAATTTCCTGAAAAGTATTTCAAAATCCCCAGTTTGAGAAAACTTCCATAAGGCAGGCTGCACCATAGTATAAAATCAGCTGACACAGCTCTGGTCAGTCTGAAACTGTGAGTTGCAAGTTGTTAAATGAATTGTCCAACTACTGCTATAAATTTCCACTAAAGAAGTTGTCACAGTATTTATACTGTACTCCTAAGATAAAAACTGATGAAGCAATATTTTGGTAACAGGAATACACGTCTACGAATAGGCAAGGATAAATGAGGACAGGTATGCTGTATGCTGATTTACCTCCCAAAAACTGCACGGTGTTTGGCAAAATAGCAGTGCTGAGCACTGTAGAAATGCCTTTACTTATATCTCAATCATCAACTTTATAGAGAATCCTTAGAGAAGGCTTTAATGAGTCCTTCGAGCCATGATGTTTTTAAGCAGCAATGATTCAAAACAGTCATACAGTTCTAGCGTCAACTGCTTTCCTTATACCACAGTTATTGATATTCTATAACTCATAACCTGTTTCTTATCCTTTACTGACCAATAGATTAACTCACAAAACCAGTTTATTAGTCTGTAAAGACAGTTTATTGTGCAACAGTTTATTGAACCCGGTACACAGTTTTAAAAATCTCCTATTGATACTGCACAGAAATGGATATGCTGTTTCTGAAAAATAACAACTTGCTTAGTCATCCGTATTTATTTTCAGCACTGTATCTGTATCACTCAGCTGACTGATAGATGCGCTTTGGTGGCATCTTTCCTGGGAAACTAATGTTGGAGAGATGCTGTAAACCCGATATATTATCGCACAACAAATCAACGGATAATTAGGATTAATAAAACATAACTTTATTTAGTCTTAAGAAGCAAGCAGATCATTCAAACAGCCTCTCAAGGTTTCATAATCTTGTCATAACATTTCTGGTTTTACACGCTAAATCTTAGAGATTCTTTTACACAAGACTAATACTATACTTTTAATAATACGCTTTTCTTCATTTAAGACTTGTAAAAATGAATCACTTTCTAGAGCTTCTGGTTGATTTCTTTCAATTCAGCATTGGAATTTCTGAGCTGAGAGAAAAGTATTTGACAGCTGAGGACATAATGTTCCAGCAAAACAGAGAAAAAAAGCATGAGAGACACAGAGACTGAAACTCAGAGAACGCGCACACATGTCTGCAAGAAGCAAACATGGTGTTTTGGGGGAGCTTTTAGTAAAATAACTAATCAGCAGAAAACAGAAGCTTTTCAAACAGATCAGATGCAGGGTGCTATAGGCAGATAATTTGCAGAAAGCACTGTATGCTAAAGCTAAGGGTTTAACAACCAACAAGAAGGCACAGAGATAATGTATTCATGTATTATCTATCATTTATAAGCAAATATAGTGTTATATCTGAAGCAATGTAACCTTATAGCTGTGTGTCCACAGAACACGGAAAAAGGAAGACAAATAAGAAGCAAATCTACAAAGACACTTTGCTGACTGGGATAAAGAGATGCCCAAAGAGCTCTGAGGTTATGTCAAGGAAATAAACACTTACAGAGGGAATGGATACAAACCCCAGGTTCCCTCACTGTTCTGCAGTTTGACAGTAAGGTACCTGGGCATGGGGAGGAAGGAGCGTAGATATAAAAACAAGTACTTCCTCTATGTCTAGGTACATTGCTGATCACATAAACAGGTACCTGTTTATGTACTTACCCTAAGTAACTCTTTGCCAGGTCAGTCACAACCTAAAACACTCCAGCAGATGTAAGTGAAAGAAGCCATATTTTAACTCTATTGTTATCCTTTTGAAAGAACTGCTATGAAGATCAGGGACTATGAAAATGATGTGACACTGTGGAATAAAGGATCTTTTCCAGAAGAGTATGGTCAAGGTAGCACTAGAATGGAGACTAAGATTTAGGTAGAGCTGCCAATAAGACAGCAGCAAAGGCAGAAACATGTGAATAGAAACAACAACAACAAAAATTAAAGGTGAAAGGAGAATCAGAAACAATATAGGGCTAGATGTCATAGTAGTATGTAACAGATCAGGATAATTATACCAGCACTTTCCTCCTCCCTAGCCCCATCTCATTATTCCGGCTTATAAAATCTGTTGTATTTTCCCAGGGGAATAAATAGAGGAGGCAGGGAGATTTTATATTGGTAAAAAAGGAAGCAAGAAACTCTGATTTTTGTAGGATTTGTTCACAGTCTTAATAAGGTATTTTCAAGATTAGGAAACACCAACTAAGCAATTTTTAAAATTATTTTATTTTTTTAAAGCTATAGTTATTTAACGACAGACATAATCTCATTTTCTTTTAACATCCATCAAAAATAATTAGGTATTGATAAACACATCAGATCCACACACTGGCACCTTCTAAGAAGTATGCACTGCTGGACAAATCAATATGCAGAACAGTCTCAGAGTCTGAAAGAATAATGATAAGTAACAGCAGTACATAGTCCTATAGTTCTTCAAGGCCTTTGCACAGGATGGTATGAGCTCATTCTTTTCATGCCAGTAACCATACTATCAACCCACCATTGAATTCTAAGCCCCCTGGAAAGTTGTTATGTGTCACCGTATCCATTTTTAAAAGGAAAGCTACTCAAGAGGGTTTAAGCAAGTTGCTTACGTCCACTAATATATCCTTGGAAAATTTCAATACTGGACATCTGGATTTCTTTCATGATTTTTTTTTTATTTACTCCTTTTTTTCTTTTCTTTATTGTGGGTCCACATAAGCACTCCTCAAGCTGTGAAGCAAAATTTAACAGGAAAAAGGGCTCTTAAATTAATTAAAACTAATGTTAGTTAAGAGAAGTTCATTTTGGAATAGCACAATGAAAATGTGACACCAGGTACACATTAATGAAAAAAGAACTTTCAACAATCATACTTAAAACTCTGGACAAGTACAAAAAATATTTCCCTTTAATTCAGGATAGAGCTTAACAGTGTGATCTCTACTAGTACTGCTACAAAGAGATTGAAAGAAATGAAGTTTCAGTATTGATCAGCCACAAAGGACAGCCCACATATGAGTGGGAAAGTACAGCTGTCACACTCTTGCGAATGCCAGAAAGCTGTGAAAGCCATTGTATATGATCCATGCTGGGGTTGGATAGCATCACATTGCTTTCCACATGCTTCAAATCACCGGTTCCACTTCAAAGGCAATTAGTGTAAGTAGAATTCTAGTTGTGATTTAATATAATGAGTCTACATAGCAGATCATTAATATAAATGACAATTATTATTTCTGGAAGAAACAATCTTTAAAATATATGTGAAAATAGAACAAACACAGAGGGCTTGCAAAGCTCTTGTGCATTAACAATGGTTTCATGGAAGTCATATATAACCCACCTTTTTTTGACGACTGTTTTTTAAAAGAAGTCAGGTTCAAGTTCCTTCATTCTCTTTAAATGTATATGGAACTAGTCCACAAGGCCTGGGATGTGTGCTGGTTTTCCAGAGTGCAGCTGGAGTGTCTGCACCAACAGGTCGTAGCTCCAAACCAAGGCTGCAAACAGTCAAATCTCAGAGAAAACTCAAAACTGATGATGCAATAGCAACTTGTTAAGGGTCGAGGGACCGAGGTGCCCAC
>NW_010420342.1:0-15304 GCF_000710305.1 Buceros rhinoceros silvestris
TTTTCCTTCTGCGTGCAGGACTCACTGCTGCTCCACTAGAATGCTAGCAGAAAGAATTTGCTGGTTTAGATTCCTGGACAACAATTCACTTTGGTGAAAATTATTTATCTTGGCAAGAGGTTTTCAATTTTCCAACTATCACTAACATGTGCAGCCAAGTCTGAACCAGCAGATAGTTTATGTTTAACATTCCCAAAGAAAATAAACAAATAAGAACAAAAAAGCTTTGCTCCAAACATCAGTTCACAATACATGGACCCATTCATTTCAGCCAACAGATACTCGAATAAAGTGTTTAGTCCGATAATACGCAGCAAAATTCTCTTTTCATTCCTCAAATGGTGGTATATTTGGCTCCAATGATTGCAAAAGATTTCTCCTTCTTTAATATCAAACTGAAGAAACTGGACAGTTTTCAAGAGGCAAAAAGAAAATAAAAAGCAAGATGCTGCAGTCTTTGTAGAAGCCTGTACTTGTCTGTCAATGAAGCCAAATGATTAGCAACACTGATTGAATTAAGATTATGGTAGACAGAGAGAAATTTAAAGACATTGTAATGTCTGAATAATAACTGAAGGTAAATCAATCTCAGGTTGGTGCAGTTTGAAATATGTTGATCACTGTCCTCAGACTTTCTACAATGTGGCTCCTTACAGAGTATGGCTTTGCACTTGGCCCGTTGCCATTAGTATCAAACAAGAGTGTTTAAGCATTCAGCAGTCTTGTGCAGCCAACAAAGAGGTCCAAAAAGACTAGAAAGAGAAGAAACCATGAAAGCAGAGCAAGGCAATCTCAATAATTTATTTTAAATATTTCTTCTTTTA
Source organism: Buceros rhinoceros silvestris (assembly GCF_000710305.1). NCBI lineage: Eukaryota > Metazoa > Chordata > Aves > Bucerotiformes > Bucerotidae > Buceros > Buceros rhinoceros. The sequence continues at coordinate 825 of NW_010420342.1, forward strand.
ATCATAGAATCATGGGCTTAATTGCTGGAGAAAATGTCTGCCTATGGCTTTGATGGGCATATTCCTTGTTGCTGGATTAAAAACTGGTTGGATGGCTGGGCCCAAACAGCAGTTAAATCCAATTGGTGGCTGGTCACAAGTGGTGTTCCCCAGGGCTCAGTTCTCTTTATTACATTTATCAACGGTCTGTATGAGGGGATCAAGTGCAGCCTCAAGTAAGTTTGCAGATGACATCAAGTTGGGTGGGTGTGTTGATCTGCTTGAAGATCTGGAGACTCTAGAGAGGGATCTGGATTGATGGGCTAAGGCCAATGGTATGAAGTTCAATAAAGGCAAGTGCTGTGTCCTGCACTTGGGTGACAACAACCCCCTGCAACACTACAGGCTTGGGGAAGAGTGGCTGGAAAGCCGCTCGGTGGAAAAGGACCTGGGGATGTTGGTTGATAGCCGACCGAATATGAGCCAGCAGGGTGCCCAGGTGGCCAAAAGGCCAATGGCCTCCTGACTTCTATCAGGAATAGTGTGGCCAGCAGAGGGAGGGAAGTAATTGCCTGCTCCCCCACCCCACCCCACCCCCCAACCCGGCGCTGGTGAGGCCACATGTTGAATCCTGTATCCAGTTTGGGGACCCTCCCTTCAAGAAGGACATTGAGGTGCTGGAGCATGTCCAAAGGAGGGCAACAAAGCTGGTGAAGGAACTTGAGAACAATTCTTATGAGGAATGGCAGAAGGAACCGCGTTTATTTAGCCTGGAGGAAAGGAGACTCAGGGGAGACTTATTGCTCTTTACAACTACCTGAAAGGAGGATGTAGGAAGGTGGTGTTTGGTCTCTCCTCCCATATAACAAGTGACGGGATGAGAGGAAATGACCTTAAGCTGCGCCGGGGAGATCTAGGTTAGATATCAGGAAGAATTTCTTTACAGAGATGGTTGTGAAGCATTGGAACAGGTTGCCCAGGGGCGTGGTGGAGTCCCCATCCCTGAAAGTGTTGAATAGACGTGTAGATGAGGTGCTGAGGAACATGGTTTAGGGACCCTGGCAGTGCAGAGTGAACGGTTGGACTCCATGATCTTAAAGCTCTCTTCCAACCAGATGATTCTGTGATTTAGGTTGCAAAAGACCCTTAAGATCATCAAGTCCAACCGTTAACCTAACACTGCCAAGCCACCACTAAATCATGTCCCTAAGTGCCACACGTACACATCTTTTAAATACCTCCAGGGATGGTGACTCCAACACCTCTCTGGGCACCCTGTTCCAATGCTTGATAACAATTTCAGCGAAGACTTTTTTTCTAATGCCCAATCTAAACCTTCCCAGCACAACTTGAGACCATCTCATCTTGTCCTATGGCTTGTTACTTGTGAAAAGAGACCGACACCCACCTCTCTACAACCTCCTTTCACATAGTTGTGGAGAGTGATAAGATATCCCCTGAACCTCCTTTTCTCCAGGTTAAACAACCCCAGTTCCCTCAGCCTCTCTTCCTAGGACTTGTGCTCTAGACTTTACTGCCCTTCTTTGGACATGCTCCAGCACCTCAACATCCTTCCTGTAGTGGGGGGCCCAAAACTGAACACAACTGAAAAGATGAATGCATGTCTTCAGCACTATAAATATCAGATAGGTCCAAGTTTTATTTTATTTTCTCTTAACAGGGAAGTCAGCACATAATTTTCAGGTTAAATAATTGAAATCTGAGGTCGCAAAGACTTTTTGTTGTAGTTGCCTCTGTTTACTGAGTCTTTTGGACATTTCCTGTTACTTTAAATATTAGTTGCACTAGACCAGTAAAGCACTAGAGGGAGCTCCAAGACAGACTCAAAGCCACCGCTCCCCAAAAAGTTGAGGCTTAGGTTTGGCATTACAGTGAACACAAACGGGTATGTCTGTGAGGGTTGTATTTGCCTTCAGTGCTGTCTCTCGTGATTATCACCATTTTATTCTTATGGAGTCGATAACACTCTACTTTGCAATAGCCACCAGATTTTCTGGTGATAATACAACTGCCATGTGCTGCCTCTCTGATTCTTTGGCAGAAGAAGACTGAAAGCTGATGTTCTGTGGAATCAGGATAGGGCTTCCTGGTTGGGAGCTTACATGATTAAAGATTATTTTGCACATAGGCACAGGAGGTAAATTAAGGATGAACAAACTGCCTTAATTCATGGTGGGTTTTTTGTTTTGTTGGGTTTTTTTTTTTCTTTTACTTCAAAATGCTTGACTCTGCTATGTTAGGTTATTGGTTTAATTGTTTTGGATACAATGTTGTATCCAAAAGAGTCTGTTAGACTTATTTAATTTTAGAAAATGAGCAGACGTTTTGTAGGTCAAAGCAGATGTTAAATGCCCAGAAGAGATTGCAAAACATTAGAAATAACTTGGCTCTTTCAGTAACATATCACCTGAAAAAAGTAAGCAGGTCAACATAAAGGCTTGCTCTGGTTGCTCTGCAAATTATGAGTTGCTCTGCAAATTAAGAGTGGAAAGCTCCATCTTTGGAATTCAGACTCTTTGGAAGTCCTCCCAGGAGCTTTTGGGATACAGAATCAAGTTTATTTCTTTTTGTTGTTGTTGCTCTTTATGAGGTTCTTTGTGTAAAGAGTTTGTCTCATTTGTACTGGAAATAAAAATGTAATAGCAGTTAGAGCCTATGGGGAGATGCTTTACAGCAAAGTGAGAGAAATAACACATCTGCAGATGTAATAACTGCACAAGCTCATCATTAGAGATCACATTATATGATTTTGCAGGAAAGTGGCAACTAGCAAATTTTTAAAGCCAGGAGAATTATCATGAGTAACCTTGAAAGCTTTGAGGTAAGGCTCTGACACAGCTCGCAGACCGAACCACTCCACTCCAGTTTATCTCTGTCAGTGGTCAGTACTCTACACTGCAATGTAAAAGGCTTCTCAAGGGTGTTAGTGACATAAACTTCCTCTACAGATTTTTTTTCTCCAGGTCAGCAATTGCTTCTCTAAACCATGAGAACTTAGACCATTTAGTCTATAGAGTGCTCAGCAGGGAGCACAGAAGCTAGCATTTCTGTATTCCTGTATTCTTTTTGGATCTTTTATGTCAACAGAATTCTATCAACAACATCTGAGAGGGGTTGTTTCTCACATTATTTCAACTTTTCAACCAATCATCTTTCAATTCTATCAGAAATTACCAGAGGAAAAGCACTTAAAATTCAGCAAGGAGGACAAAGATGGAACTCACAGTTCACCATTCTGCCTTCTAATGGCTCTCCCCCTTAGATTTAACAGCTCCAGATTGACTCCTGCAGCCTTCAGGGACAACGATCTGAACAAGATTTTAATAATGCACACCCCTCTATTTTTCTCAAGGTTTTTGGACCTTTTTCTCAGAGAAGAAACATGCCTTTCAAATTTTTCTCCTTTTTGCTGTGTGTTCAGTCTAAGAAGTTCCTTGTCATCTAAGCTTTGGTGTAAATGTTTGTTACTCTGTAACAGCCACTCATTGGATGATGACACTCTGCCAATTTTATGGAAAACACTTTCGACCAAGCCCTTACCACAAAATCAACTGCCTTCTCCAAGTTCAAACTTTCCATTTGAAATTGTAACTTTAAAATAAAATTATGTACACAACTAGGCAGACCTCCCAGCTAAATGAGCTGTTTTCCCCCTCTTAGAATCTCTCCCATGTGTTTTTCCTACTCTCTACCCCTCTACAGGCCTACCAAAAATTCTACATGGCTTCAGTTTTTTGTCGTTCACTGTAGGAAGTGTCACATGAGCCTACCAGCCCAGTCTCCATCCAGGTCTCACTGGAGATGACTGCTACATAGGGCTGCTACAGGGCTGTATAAGAATACCTCACACTATGAAAACATAATGTGCATTCCAATACCCTCTCTTCATTAAAGCCACATTGAACTCATAAAAGCACAGATTTCAATAGACACTAGAATCCTAACATAATAAAAAAATAGAAATAATGTCTCTATTCTCAGATTAGGGCTTCAGTGAAGTATAAAAGCATCATTGTGTCCCTTCAGACACAGCGAACACTCAGAAAATATACCTATTATTCTACATTTAATTTGTGGATTTTATTCCAAGTGGTAAAGCATTGGAACAGGCTTCCCAGGGAGGCGGTGGAGTCCCCATCCCTGGAAGTGTTTAAAAACCATGTGGATTTGGTGCTGAGGGACGTGGTTTAGGGACCTTGGCAGTGCAGGGTGAACAGTGGGACTCAATGACCTTAAAGGTCTCTTCCAACCAAAATGATTCTGTGACTGTTGCTGTTACTGTATGATATTTGAATATTGCTAGTCCTTGCAGGGACTAAGAATAAAAAATAAAGTATTTTTCATAACAAAAGTGTTCTCAACAGTAAGGCCCAGGATTTTGTTATCTTCAAAATTAAAAATAATTTTAAAGAATATATCTCAAGATGAGTTTGAATTCTTTGAAAGAGATTCTGATCTGTTGATTTCCAGCTGTACAACAATAATACAGCAATCAAGGAATAATACACTGCAGACAGTGCATGTTGGTATGATTACTGCATGCCTCAGGTGATATTATAAATCTTAAATAAATCTAAAGTCAGTGAACCTGAACCACGCAAGAAAAAGAATTGCTCCATCAGCATTGTCTGGGAAGTTAGCACGCTACCATGGAGAAATTAAAGCAGACCTGTGTATGCACTCAGCTCTAGGCAGTTTAAGAAACATCACTTTTTTTCATTTGTTTGAAGGTTTTTGTATTGAGGGAGAATCATAAAACATACATTTGCATAAAACAAGATGTTGGTGAGACACGGTGGTTTCAAATTATCTATTTAAAGAAAGAAAGAAAGAATCAGGAAGACCTTGAATGTCCAGAATGAAATTTCTCGTGTGAGAGATCCACTTCAATGTACTCCAACTGTGAGCTAATTGCAGTTGCCAACCGAACAAGTCTGAGTCTGACTCAGTTCAGAAAACAGTTTTAGGATAGCACTCTCAGGAGTGTGCCTGAACTCCTGCCTAATCCTGAGCAGAAAAAGATACATTCTCCATTTTTTTCAAGAATAAATTTTAAAGATCTGTTTAATACCACACCTAAACTTTATTTTTCTTTCAAATTGTACTATTTTTCCGAGAAACAATTTTCTTGTTTCCCAGCCAGCCCTATGCAGCACTGTAGTATCCACACCAAAAAAAGCCAAAGCAGAAAAACCCAACACAAACAAAAAACCCTACAAGGCTGTATACATATTCCCTACATTATTTTATAAGCAGAGTATCAATTTTGTGTGCCAATCCAGCTACAGGCCATATGATTAAACTTCTGTCTCACCATGCTGATGATCAGGAGAAAAAAGAGCTTGAGAATAAAGGTTTGCTAGATCAGCTCTGTGTTACCTTGTGGTGCAGGCCACAAAAAGACACTCAAAGAAATGTTTTGACTTCCATATTGGATGGTGATGGCATCTATGTTTGAATATACGTATCAAGGCTCAGGAAGCATTTTTGAAGACTTAAAACTTGAGAGATCTAGATCTCCATTCAGAGTTGTTTTGTTCACCGATGTCCATGCTGTGAATATGGATGCATCACACGCACACACACAAAATGGGAGCGATGTAAGAATGTGTTTATGATTCAATTTTCTTAGCTGAAGAAAGTACACTAATGCAAGATGCCTGCTGTCGTCATAACCATATCAGGCCAAAGATATGTTTAATGTACCAAAATCACAAAAGTAGATTGCTATGCGGTTTGACAAAACATGCGCGCACTGATTTCATGGCTTTACTTGGAGGTTTTATGCCATAACAGAGAGAATAAACAGGTCTTTTTAGAAAACAAGAAATGCAGTTGTGTCCAGAAAACTTAGGATACAAAATAGATATATTAACAAATCAGCATAGCCTAAAACTCAAATATAGTGCTTTACACCTCTAGACAATATTTCAGAGACTGAATCCATGTCTCCCCTTTGCACAGGACACAGAGTAGGATTCAGTTGGCCCTCAGTGCCATTAAGGGTGCCCTAAGTGCCCCACTTGCTCAACATGTCTTTTGGGGACTATGGGATCTAGACAAGATCCATTCCTTTCTGAAGCTGGAGATAGACACAAGACAAATTACCCAATAGAATCTCAAATGGCAATAAAAATTAACATTTGTGGCATTAGGCCATACTTATATTCAGAGCCTTTACTCTCAGTTCTCAGCTTTGATTCTTAGTTCTTATTATATCCATAAGACCACAAATTATGTGTGTCTTGATTTCCTGTTGAAGACAGGACCTGTCACAGCTACCAAAGGGAACATCAGAGGAGAAGGGAATACCAGCAGGGTAGAAAGAAGGAAAAATAACACAAAGCTTAGAAAACCCCTGTTGACCCCCAGGGTCATCTCTTGCTTCTTCCAGCTTGCTCTGAGCACTTTCAACTACTCCCACCTGAGCTTAGTTCTCAACAGTTGTAGGGAGCAGAACAGAAGAGACTTCACGTGCAAGTATAGGAGCAAATACAAGAAAAAACAAGTCGTTTGTCTCAGAAAAGCTCTTGATCGCATTATGTACAGCTATGTTGCACCAAAAATAATGCAACTAATAAAATAGCAAAAATATCAGGCAATTCTCATTTGTCAGAACCAACAAATTGAATAAAATTATAGAAAAATGACAGTGGCTCCTGCAAATCTATATAGTCATGTCCCAGTTTAGAAAAATAACATTTTGATTAGCAAAATTGGTTTGTTTTAAAATGACCAATCATTGTGTATTCCTCCCATTGACGTTCACACATCTCGTTGGTTGTGAGAAACTTTGGTGGGCTCCCCGTCCCTTTAAAAACCACGCACAGGACCAGATTACTTCTGGGCTTGCCGAGGCTGGCACTTTCAGCTTGCTCCAGGCTGGCTTTTGCTTACTTGGTGTGCCGATACCTGTATCACTGTTTGCTGACTGCTGGCTCCAGATCTGCCTCGCCACTTGCTGATCGGCAACTACAGACCTGCCTGGACCTGCTCGGATTATCGCTAATGCCCCCACCAGCTTCACAAGGGACGGCCCGTGCCGCTGCATCATCCTGCCGCTGCCTCTGGTTTTGCTGCCATTTCACACCCACGACCCAAACTGCTGTGCTGTGTGTCGGCTCAGGTCCTGCCTGCACGTGGATTTCGCTATGGCTATGCTGATTGGCTTTGCTCTGCTCCCGCGAACCCACCGGCCATGTGGCTGCCACCATTTTGAAACTGCTGGGTACTGGTTTTTTCTTTCACTTTTGTTTCCCTAACCACAGTTAACCCTCGCTATACCATCCTTCCAATCCCATATAAATCTGTTAATATTTCATTTGTTTTTATGTATATAATATTTTTCTAGTGTTATTAAACTTGTTTTAGCTTCCCAAACTTAAGAGGTCTCAGAAACTTTTCTTTTTTTTCTTCTTATCTCTTCTTTTAACACCTTTCCCCTGAAATGGGAGGGAGGTTACTTAGAGAGAGGAAGGACTTGACCCGTAATTGGTGTACCTCAGCCAACCAGTGACAGGTCATTATGGGTTAATGAAAATTTAATAATGGATTTGCTGAATTCAATTCAACCCCCAAGTGCCAAAGCCTATCCTGGCCTGGCCAGGATTGCCACTTTTACTTGGTCTTCTATTTTCTTTTGCACAAATTACAGTATCCTTCTACTTCTATCTGGGACTAATTTGCACATGAGGAGTTACAAACTGAACAAAGCAAAATAAATCAATTAGATGTCAGCATAAGAACAAAACTTGATAATCTTAATATTTAATTGTATTTCCAACTTAACATGTGAAGCTAAGTAAAAATCATTACCTTGAGGTGATCAGGTAGGTAACTAGCAGCACTGCTTACATCAAGTATTCTGATTTTCATACTCCTGGGTTGAAACTATCAATAGCATTAACTCTTTACTGAGATTCATTCTCAAGCCTTCAGGTATTTTATTTTTTCTCAAAAAAATATGCAAAGTGCATGCAATAATTTTCTCTAGTAGTTAATTTATCTCAGCATAATATCATTGCAACTACAAATAAGGTAAGTTTTCAGAGGTCAGTGCAAAAATATCTGAGCTCATTCTGGAGCCATCTATGAATATGAGTTGAGTGGGCACACCTGACCCACTCAACATCCCTGGTAGTGCCACTGGGCACAGTTCAGGATTAACACAGCCATCACGCTTCCAAACCCTGCCTCATGCCTATGCACAACACTGTGCTGTACTCAATGGAAAGAGCATTATGCTGGCACTGCCCTTGTGGATCTGTGTTACTCCAGTTAAGTACTCACAAACAAACTGAACCATAAAATACTTAGAATCACAGAAACATTTAGGTTGGAAAACACCTTTAAGATCATCAAGTCCAACCTAACACTGCCAATCCACCACTAAACCATGTCCCTAAGTGCTACATCTACACATCTTTTAAATACCTCCAGGGATGGTGACTCCACCACTTGTCTGGGCAGCCTGTTCCAATGCTTCACAACAATTTAAGTGAAGAATTTTTTTCTAAATCTCCCCTGGCACAACTTGAGGCTGTTTCCTCTTGTCCTGTCACCTATGAAAAGACACCGACATCCACTTCACTACAGCTTCTTTCAGTTAGTTGTGGAGAGCAGTAAGGTCTCCGCTGAGTCTCCTCCAAGCTAAACAATCCCAGTTCCTTCAGCCATTCCTCATAAGAATTGTGCTCTAGGACCTTCACCAGCTTTATTGCCCTTCTTTGGACATGCTCCAGCACCCCAATGTCCTTCTTGAAGGGAGGGGCCCCAAACTGGACACAGTACTCAAGGTATGGCCTCACCAGTGCTGAGTACAGGGGGACAATCACTTCCCTAGTCCTGCTGGCCACATTCCCACTCCTTTGATGTATATCTCATGATCCAAAATTACATGGGTGTATCAGAAAACAGACAGCAACTTGAATCTAAATACCTAAATGCAGCCAATTAGCAAGGGACACAGAATCACAATCTGACAGACCCCTCATTCTTAAGAATAAGGCATTTAGATGACATCCGTCACATGGAACAGATACTGAATTTTAGTCACCTGAGATGCATATAGTACCTCAAAGTAGCAGGCCAAGTATTTATGCTCCAGCACCCCAATGTCCTTCTTGAAGGGAGGGGCCCCAAACTGGACACAGTACTCAAGGTATGGCCTCACCAGTGCTGAGTACAGGGGGACAATCACTTCCCTAGTCCTGCTGGCCACATTCCCACTCCTTTGATGTATATCTCATGATCCAAAATTACATGGGTGTATCAGAAAACAGACAGCAACTTGAATCTAAATACCTAAATGCAGCCAATTAGCAAGGGACACAGAATCACAATCTGACAGACCCCTCATTCTTAAGAATAAGGCATTTAGATGACATCCGTCACATGGAACAGATACTGAATTTTAGTCACCTGAGATGCATATAGTACCTCAAAGTAGCAGGCCAAGTATTTCAAGTGTGTATTTCGTTCAGTACGGCTGCACAAATTTAGGTGTAATAAAGCCAAAAAAGACAAAACTGAGTCTTTTGCCTCATTAGTTCTTTTCTGAACTAGTGGAGGAAACATTCAGTGCTTCCTCCAAGACTTCCATCAAAAGAATAATTTAACAAACAGTGATACAAAAATTAATGAAATTCAAAGCTGTCACAAATAAGACAATTTACTATAAAATAACATCACAGGGTTAACATTATTCAGAGATAATGAACAGACTTCAGTCGTCCACGAGCTTTCTGATCTGAAAACACACAACAGCCATGTGATGGGCAAGTTCAAATGAATGTTTACAACTGTCCTGTAAAACCATGTTCTTTACAACCATCCAAATGCATGAACCACAAAAAGGCTAATGTTGTAATTGCAGTGATGCTACATCCAAATTGTATTTTGTCCTACAAGACCTTTATCTGTTACTGATGATCTGTTGAGAAAATCTGCCATTGCCAGCATGGTAGTTTTATCAGAGGGAAGGACACAAAAGGACATGAGGTTCTCCAGAGCCTTCCAGTTAATTATAAGAAATTAACAGAATTTTCAAGGGTTTTCTGAGAAGGATGAACAAATGGGGAATTCTGACGCAAACTCTATGTGAATTGAGAAATGCACTAGACAGAAATGTCCTCAGCTCACCCCTCTTCATATTAGGTGCTCTAGTGTGACAAGCAAGAACGTCTGCCCTAGAAACAGCCGGACTGTTCTTACTCCACCTGACCCTATCATAAGACTCAAACACCAGGTTCAGTTACTGCAGTTCAGTGAAATACAGTGCCTCAGACGAGCTGCAGGAGCAGGCCAGGAGCAACTTCCAAACTCTGTCTTGTAACAGCTAAACTCTGTTCACTTGAACATCTTTCCTCACAGAGCATTTCGTCATCACAGAGTTTGAGAGCATTTTTCACTTTGCATTTGCAATGCACTAGAAGCACTCCCCAAAACGATGCATTATGCAAGCAATTATAACTCCATCCATCTTGATTCCTGGAAGCGCTAGGACATGGACAATCACTCAACTGATTGCAAAAGCTCCAGCAAACTGATTACTGAACTTGAAGGATATAGGGAAAAAACAGTACAAGCAAAACTAAAGGAAAGTTCTATGTATATGTAAAGCAAGAGTAAAACAAGCAAAAAAAAAAAAGTGTATTCAGAGCATTTAGCTCTTGTACAGCAACACCCCAAAGAGATTCGAACTTCAGTGTCTGAGATTAAGCAAACTAGTGGCAATACCTTTGAGCTTTGATTACAGAAAGGTGCTTCCTCTTAACAGAAAAGAGAGTTAGAAGGAGATTAGCGAGTGGCGAACCGAGTCTTGTAGTCCCATCAGTGACCTGCTGTGCAATCTTTGCTCACACATAATACAATTTGTATGTCTGTAACTGGTGTGAGTCAGCCTATTTGCAGCTGGATAAACTCCAGATCATCTCATCAGTTATACAGTACAAACTGGAATTTGTGATGATTTAACTGGGGAAGGGTACAAAAGAGGGCCAAGATCTAGCCCCAATGAAGCTATTAGGAAAAGATTTCAATCCTGAATCTTGTGAAAGAGGAATAGATTCTGTACTGAAAGGGTAGAGGGGATAGTATGCTTTACAAAAAACCCACACCAAAACAAGAAAATATGTTTGTCACTAAATTAATCTTTGTTGATTAGCTGACCTCTCAGACACTTGGGTGTTACGGGCTGCATAACTTCTTTCATTATGTACAAGGCACCTGTCATTTTGACCTAGTGCTTGCAATTCAGCAAAGTCTGCCTTATTTTTAAGACAGAAACACTGATAAATGCAAGTGTTCAATTTCCTTTCAAAATATGTACCGAAAAGCTCGTTTAAAGGAAGACACTGCTTTGGAAAATTCTCAAAATATTTATTACAATATAAATCATCTTAATATAAATGGTTTCAACTCTAGTGCCAATCATTCAACCACTTGCTGTAGCAAAAATTACCACCCTTCATGTCAAGTTCAGTACTTTGGCTCCCTGGCTGCAGCAGAAATGCCATTCTTTGAACATACCAAAAGCCAGAAAACCCTGAAATGTGTGAAATGAGTAATGAAACAAAGAACGGTGGTTATTTCACTGTTTATTGAGTGGTTTTTTTCTCTCAATATTGAGGAGGCATTCAGAAAGTATCCTGGGCTCATGGGGTGGGAAGCTGTGTGGGTGCAAACTAGCAGGAGGGGCATGGGCACAGAGCACCAGAAGGTTCTGCTGACTGAAGACCATCAAAGTATGAGGAACCAGGAAGCAGGCTGCATCTTGCCCACAGGTGGGCAGGCAATGGCTTGTCTCTCTCCAGAGAATCCAGAAAAATTAATGAAATGAACCTGGATGAGCCTCAGTGACTACAAACATAATGATGTTTGAGGAGGTGGAGGCACGCAAATTTCAAAGTGATAATCACAGGTTTATTTTTGCCTTTCCTTTTAACTGCTTTGTTCCTGTCTACATCTCTGTTGCTCATCTTTCCCTTCTGTTAAAGCATTAAATAGGGGCTTATTTTTACTGAGACACAGTGTGGCCACTCGGCTGCCAAACCAAATCACAAAGCAGATGCAGCTCAGATCTGTTTGTTCTGTTCGACACAGATGTCTTTTAACCTACTGTGGTAGTGGTTTATTTTAAAAAAGCACAGAAGAGCAAATTGAGCATGAAAGTGCTGTGCTTTAAATTCACACCTCAGGTTATTTCACTGCACAGAAAAAATTTGACTTAGCAAGGTAACAAATAGTTGGAATTTAAATGTTGCAAATAGTTGGAATTTAAATGCAGAATTAAGAGGTGCTGGTATTCACCACTAACCAGAGCACATGAGGCAAACCATTCTGCAATACTTTTCATGTCTTCCATGATTTTGATTTTAGCTCTGACCCCAACTCAAGGTCATGACTGTTTCCATCCAGACAAGTTCGATGTCTCTGGTTTTGCTAAGTATTTTACTAAGCTGTTACATTTCCATACCAGATTTGTGACAATTAAGTGCAAATTTTCAACAAGGTCTACTTCAGATACTGGTGCCATATCAATTCAGAAATCGTCATGTCAAAAAGCCCTTTAGAAAGACTGGTTATAAACCCCACAGGCTATGGATGTATTCCTACAACTCGACAGCACTAACTAGAACAGTTCTGCAGAATACACGTTCCTATCATAATAGATACTATAAATATAGCATTTATGCTTCCCAGCATTTTCTTCAAAAATATATTACAACCATCAAGAGTTTCTGCATTACTAGCACCATAACACTGATTTCTTGGCTACCAAAAATGGAGACTGAGAAGGACGACACCAAAATAGAGAATAAAAAGAAACATACTTTGCCTAGAGGTAGAGTAAGCCTTTTGTGCATTAGATACATGTTTTTAATTAAATTTTAAAAATTAGCTTTTAGACAGCATTACAGCAGCCTGGGTAGACAAAATGCTGAGATACACATTGGCTCTTCTAGGAGAGATTTTAGGAAACTGGTATCTGCACCACACTACCCTCTAGCCCCTATTTGTTGTTTCAGTATTTGTTGATTCTTTCATTTTCACTGTGTTTTCTCACATGTTGCAAGATTATAAAGTTGCAAGTCTTTTGCTGCAACGAATTTCATTAAAATGCTGGTTTGAAATAATTTATATGTACTATCATCATCTTGCAATTTTCTGTTTAATCCTTGCTCTGTTAACTAACCACAGCTATTTCCCTTGGCTCATCAGTGATTCCTTCTGAACTTGTGTTCATCTTTGGAGGAGCTGAACCCTTCCTGGAAGGCAGTGCAGGATTTTCATTTATCATGTTTCTCTCCAAGAAACAAGCTGTTGATAAGTATCAGAGAACTTGACTGCTTTCGAACACCACATGTTCCTGCTCCCAGCTCTGAAATGACATGTTTTTCTAAACCAAAGCTTTGTTTCATTAAGCATGACTTCAATTCAAAAAATATGATCTAACCTGACAAAAACTGCACTGCTAAGATAAGTACTCTATACCTTCTCATAGCATCTTTCATGTCAGGATCTCAGACCTTATAACATTTAAGCTTACTTAAACTTTCCCCTTCTGGGAGGAAAACAACATCTTAAAGCTGAAGAAGATAGAAAACATTCACTGTCCATGGGATAGCTGCAGCTTGAAAGGGAACTCAGTGAGACTGTGACAATTCTGAAAAAAATAAAAAATCTCTTTCTAAATGTGTATTCCTGAACTTACACTAATTAGCAAAACTATTCCAAGCCCAACATGATCCTTACTTTGGATCATACACACTTTTCATCTCAGAAACAGTCAACGCCCAGCTTAAGAAAAGGAATTCTTAAAAAGAATTCTTAGAAGAAATGCATCACTTGCACTCTTACTTGCTTGCTTCATTTTTGGCCTATCAATCAGAGTTAGAAAAGGGATTCTTCAAAGGAAGAAACAGAAGAGAACAGGTTAAAGAGCTATTTGCAGTCATGCACATCAATAGGAAACTGGCTTTTTTCCCCTGTTACCTTAGACTCTGGATAAACCCCCCCACAAAAAGGTATGGAAATTACAGCTGAAGCCATTTTTTAAGTCAACAGCATGAGCTGAACACTAATGAGCCTTACTCTCACCTGCAGTTAAATCTATCATTATCTATCTCCAAGGAAATAGAAGGACTGTTTATTGCCAATTGTTGGTGTCACTTGCTGATGGGACTGATGGGAACTCAGCCCAGATGGCAAGAGAACACAAATTACGTTTTTCCTTCCCTTTAAATAAGAAATAAATCAATGAGAAAAATAAAACAAAATATCCATGGCATCCATTTGAGAAAAGGAGAAGAGCATAAAGTATAAACTAGTGTTATTCTCCAATGTAATGGCAGAAACAATTACTAAAGCACTGTGGTTTGTTGGGGGGGTTGGTGGTTGTTGTGTTTCTGGTGCCACAATACAGTGGGAGCACAAGCCCCAGTGATTTACAACAGGGTATACATTCTTAAATTCCTGCT
>NW_010420342.1:15392-16172 GCF_000710305.1 Buceros rhinoceros silvestris
TCCAACTATCATTCACTTCATAAGCACTGGAAGAAAATGGGATAATGGTAACATGTGCTAATAAAACTGTACCATGACACACCAGTGTATTTTCCTCCAAAGGATGGAGGAAACTGCACTTAATAAAGTGTATCTTGGCTTTTGTTAGTTATGATGTTAACATTCAGGCCCAGAGACATACAGTTCAGTGAAGTTATTAGAGGTTACGTTGACTTATTTGTTCAGGGTGTCATGGGAGAACAGAGTATCTATGGGTTTGTTTGTAAGTGCCGAGGCATCACCCACAAAATCCAAAAGGGACCATTTCCTTACGAGTAGCGCAGGACTCAACTGCTTCAGCCGGCAGCTGCAGGTGCCATTTCAGAGCCTGGGAACTTGCACTAGTGTGAAGTCACGTCAGGTATCTGCTGGAAAAAGAAGTTAGAGCTGCTGTCTGAACAAACACCGACTGATCAGCCCGCTAAATGATTCTACGGTTTGAAAGGAGCTCTCAGAACATCCTGCCCCTGACGAACCGTGAAGATGAGGTGATGCCTTTGTCTCCTCCACTCGGTGGGTCGCGAGCACGAGAGGGGCGAATCTTTTGTGATCCCCGACTAAGGAGCTTATTTCTGCTCGGCGGAACCACGAAGTCGGTAGAGTCACAACAGTGATTTGTAGGAACACCACAACGTGACTTGATTAAAGCCAAAGGGCTGAACAACGGCCGGTGACTGTGCAGGTACCGGCTACAACATCTTGGCACCAAGGAGCGATTTTAACCACGGTGGTTCGGCACGA
>NW_010420343.1:0-2035 GCF_000710305.1 Buceros rhinoceros silvestris
GGTGGGCTGCAGGTGTGCGGGGCGTGCCCCGCAGGGCCAGGGAGACAATAGGGCAGGAAACTTTACAGCCTATGGGGTTTATTGCCTCAGCTCCTGCCGTGTTCCTCGCCCACCGCCTTCCCTGAAATAAGCTCCGTTATGTACAATTTACAGGTGGGCAGGGCGGGCGGGGCGAGGTCTGCGCCTCGTCATTCTTCCACCCAGTATTAGATGTACCGCAGGAGAAATGGGCAGGAAAACAATAAAGTGAGGGCTAAGGCTTACAGCAGTGGGGCTCTTAAGTAAGGTGTGTGTGAAACGAGACGAGGCAATGGGGTTTTAGTAGCTTTATAAAAAGGTGTGTCAGTATTTCACGTTGTATGAGGAGATGGGTACGAATATGTTATCAAAGGGTTTTAAAATAAGATTCATCCTTTCATCTGTAATGAATACTAGCTCTAAGTGGACCCAGAAAACCGGTGTGGAGGAAGGCTTGTGGGCCGTTCTAGGTGGACTAGACAAATGAGCCTCACTGGAGAAATTGAGAGGGCAGAAAAATATAAGCAAAGGTCCAGATTTAATAGGAATGTGGAAATGGTAGGTGGATCACAATGTAAGTACGTTGTGGTAATGAGAATGGATCTGAATTTGAGAGTAAAAGGGAGAAGATGGTTACCCCTTGTGGACTTTTGAGAAATGACAGTCGTATGCTCTTAAAACTGTTTTTTGTCCTATTTCATAGTCTTTGTTTAGGTCAAATTAGGATTGAGGGGTACTAGCGGTCAAAAAATAAGATCCAGAATGTTCTTTCATAAGGCTCCTGTTGCTGTAAATTAATTGACCACTTTACTGTTGTCAAAAAATTGAGCAACTATTTTCTTTTCCTAATATACATTTACATTCTTTTCATATAGCCATTTTCACTGTTCTCCATATTTTGTGTTGACTGTCCTTGTTTGTCCTATGGATTTTTCCAACAAAAAGAAGAAAAGGAAAGAAAGGAAAAGAAGGAGGGAAGTTTTTTTTCTTCAGAAAAAAAAATCTTTCTTTGTAAATTGCATTTGCAAAGTATAGATACTTCCTTCTTAAGTAATACTAAAGTATTGGGTATTGATTTAAATTTTTTTTCCATCACTTACTTAAGTACAGTGTAGAATGTTCATTGTGCTTTGTTAGTTATGATTTTTTTTTTCCAGTCATCATTTGAGTGTGCCCAAATACTTATTCCACAAAAGAGTGATCCCGAATTCCTAATAGTGACCTCTGACTATCAAAAATTATTCAGTTGATCACAGAAGTGTGGAATAGCAAAGAGTGTCAGCTTCTATTTTCCCCCAAGGTCATCTTAACATGAGACAAAAATGACAGTTCTTAGCAAGTTTCAAGTATCATGCCTTACTTTGAATAAAACTACAACAAGAATTTGATTCTTAGGGTTAAAACACACAGCTTTTGTGAGGGAGGCTATTTCCAGTTAAATACTTTCCCTATTGGAATCCAAAAGATTAAAAGACTAATATTTAGTTCAATAAGATGTATGGAAAAGGGCAGGCTAAGATGTAAATTAACTAACCATGGTATGTTTCTGTTTTGAGGGTATTTTTAGACATGGAAAAAAAAATTCTGAATTAAAGTAGACACACTGATTTCAGTAATTTAAGCATCCTAAAATAATTCTCTAGGATTCTTGAATTCTGGAGTCTTTGGAAATCTTTGAAATCAGGTTTTTAATAGAAAAATGTGTGTACGTGGACTTTGGAAAAACTAGAATTTATATTTAAGATCTAATTTTAAATTTCCATCATTGAAAAGAAACTCTGAACATCGGTGTTTCTCTTGATGAGGAAATAAACCAGCAAGAAACTGGGGCTGGGGGAAAGAAGGAGGAGGTGGAATGACACCAGAAGACAAAGAAACAGGATAAAACTTTTATGATCAGTTTCTTCTTTCATACTTATCACCGTAGTGTGTGTGTATACTTTCATTAAGCTATCAAGTCCAACAGCTCAGCAATGGCAAGGGCCAGACAGGACACTTGGAACATTTTTCTCTTTCC
>NW_010420343.1:2130-19367 GCF_000710305.1 Buceros rhinoceros silvestris
CTCTGTGGACTGCACAGTCTGCTCTGTGTACTGCAGCAGAAGTTTCTTCCTGTGGTCAAAAGCCACAGCTGCCACCTTTCTAACCACAGCAGGCTACGGAAGAACAATTTGTAGAACAAAATTTTTCCCTAGTCTGGCTGAGACAAAGATGTCAGGCTCAGAAGTATCTTGTGGACTGAATTTGACACATGGAGCACCAGTTGGACCACATTAAGCAATGCAATTAATGTCTTTTGAAGACATACCTATTCTGTCATTCTCTCTATTAAAGAAAAAATGCCTAGCTTGAAAAGATTTCTCTTTTTGGGTTACTTCAAAGGCCTGTTGTTTCTTCTACAGGGGTCAGGGTCAGTTACTTCAGAAAGTATGTAAGATAAGATGAACATTCAATGCTATCTTTTCAGAACAGCGTAGGAATTGGGGACTTCCCAACACAAAACCAGTTGTCTTATACGATCTTGTACAAAAACTTGCCCAGTTATACTTTTTTACGTTGAAACTGTTTCCTAAAAATGTTTGATCTCTTCCTGAGTTCTGTTAGAGGCAATGGGTGAGAAACTGATCACTGTTTATCCTCTCCATTCTCTTCATGGTTGTATAAATCTGTGAAATACTTCCTCTGTTGTCTTCCCCTCCACTCCAATCTGAGGAATCCCGGTCTAGTTAGTTGTTCTTTGAATGGAGTCCATTACTCACTGCAGCTGATTGTTACTACCTCATGATTACTTAGTTTTGGCAGGTGGGAAAACAGAAGGTGAAGAAGTTTTATAACTGTTGCGAGCATCAGGTCTATGTTTATAACTATGTTGCGAGCATAGTATGTATGTGCTTCATGTTGTCACAAAGTGGCATAATTAATCTTCGCGTTTTGTTCTCTGCTCCACCTCTACTAAACCCTATAATATTTCCTTCTTTTCAGCTGCTTGTTGGCTGATGTTTTTGTTAAACTGTTGGCTCCAGATTTACTAGATCAGCTTACAGCTCATCACTGTATATAATGTCAGAAGTGTGTGTCACATCACATTTATTAAGACCAAAATTCTCGTAGTGTTTTTAAACTTTACTCGGTGTTGTGACATTGTTTCACATTTTTATGTGGCTGCCTTTTGTACAGTGCATTCTACTCAGTTCATTACCATCACTAAATTTTGTCACTTCATTAATCCCACCTTTTTGTAGATGAGGTTTAAAATTGTCAAAGAATACAGAGCATAGTGTGGAATGCTGCGGGGCTCCACTGGTCATTTAGTTTCATTCAGAAAGATGAATGGCCATTTCTGTTTCTTTCCTTGCTTTTAACCATTCATTCGTAAGAGGATCTCCTTTCTTATCTCTCGGCAACATGGCTTCTTTAGGGCTTTTTGGTCAACACTCTTTTGAAATCTTGTAGATTGTATTAACTGATCTCTGTCTATTGTGAGTCCTTCAAAGAATTCCAATAGATTTGGAGTCAAGATTTCCTTCTGTAGAGGAGAACCTGAATATATGTTATATGTATTTAGTTTAGGGAAGGCAGGATGAGGTTGGAGGGAATGACACTTTAACCAAAATACAGTTGGGGGGTGTTAATCATACCATCTCTAAGGGAGTTCTGTCTTTAACGCTTGCTATTTCTACTGTAGAGTGTTAAATGAGAGGGATTCTTGAACATGTAACTCTGGTACAGTCTTTCACGTAGCCCGGAACCGGGCTGGGAACCACTCAGTATTGTTAAGTCACTGTTCCCTCAAAAGCCAGAGCAGAAAGCAGGCTTCATTTGCTTGCCTGATTTGTTGTGTTGAGCAGGCACTCTTTAGCACAGGGTTCTGTTCAGGATTTTGCAAGCATTGAAACAATCATGGCATGCTATAACGCACCATGTTCCCAAAAACAGTGACTTAAAATGGTGCAAGTAAGTTAGCTTAGGTCGTCATCAGCTACAATGGCACAGAGTTTTCCAAATAATCAGTGATGGCAAAGAAGGGTTCTCATTGCTTTGACTGTATGAGACTTAAGATCAATGGGAAATCAAAGGGTATTTCTGTGGTTCAGGCTGAACTGCTTAACTGTGGGTGTAAACCAAAGAAACTCGTTGTGTTTATAAACCCTCCTCAATAGTTTTCTCTGTTCTGCTGCATCTCGTCTTTTCCAGTTGGAGTCAACAAGCTATTTTTCATGCATTGGCTGATTTTTATTAAAGTACTGAACTGTCCTGGCAGTGAAAGTGTCTTGTGTTTGTACTAAATAGCACACGCTTTACCTACTGTTAATTGCTGGCATGTTAGATAAATGACAGACACTTAGGCAGTAGCATGTGTGAGAGCTGTAGGGCCTTAAAAGCAGTGTTTTTTCCGCCGTGTTACCCTGGTTCACCTGATGGTAGAACCAAACAATAAGATAACCCTAATGAGCACCTCCTGCATCACATTCAGTGTAGTACACTTGTTGTCTGCATGTGAGTACTTAAAAACCAGCAAGCTGGGCTGTGATGGAGGTTTGCTGTGACACAAAATGTTTAGTTCACAGAATGGGTTTGAAGTCTGGTTTAGTAGTGCAAGTAATTTTGAGTTTGCGTTACTTGGTTGTTTTAGCTTGGGGTTTGGTTTTGTTTTTTTCTATATCCATGGATAACATAATTTTAGAGACCAGACACTCTGCAGAAACAGTATCCTGATGTGTTCTGCTGCAGTCTACAGTGTGGGAAGTCACCTCTTATGAAAGTCAATATGACCCATTTCCAAATTCCTTTTGTTTAAAGACTGTTAGAGTGGGCTGGGGGAAAAGGGACAGGAATGAAGTTGTAACATGTTATGCATTGTTTGAGTTTCTACTTAAGGAACTCAAGGAATTTTCTGTTAGTTGCCACAGAGTCCCTTTTTCAATTACTTTCCTGTTGATGTTAGTTCTGTCAGAGAAACCAGCAAACCTTTGTTGCCAGATAGCAAAGTCACAAAAGCAGCACTGAGAGTCATGTATGTATCAAAGATTTTAAAACGTTTGTATAACCTGCAGCTTTTTTGACTCGCTCACATTGATCTGAAGAGCTAAAAGCGTTATCTATCACAGGGGTATAATCAATGTAGAGTGTACAGTGAATTACAGAGAATCCTTTTCTTCTGAAAGGTGTAGTGACAAAAATAATGATTTAGTATTAAAGGGTGCTAGAATCCTTCAAAGAAAAAAAATCAAAGGAAAGTTTCCAATGGCAGTTATGGAGCTTTAAATTAGAATGTGTTATTAAACATGCTATCCTTTTGCCTTACTGCGATCTGTCTGTACCAAACACAGTCATGACACAAAGCAAAGTACCTCTTGCTGTTTAACTGTACTTTTGTTGTTTGGGACTTCCGTTTTTTTCCTCCTCCATTCTTGTTTTTACCTCGCATTACTCAGGCCTATGCCTACTTGGCTTGACTTCGTCCTTGCTTTACTATAAAATATATAATTATTTCTTGTCAGAAACTGAATCAGAAACAATATGGAGATAAATTTTAAATTTTAACTATAGAAGAATTAAGGATCTCTAAATAATATGCAGGTCTCAGTCTATTACATTTCTGTCTTAAAATCCATCCTTAGAACACAGACCAACTGCAATGTATCTTACATTATATTAGTTGCTGATAAATACTTGCTGGTGGTTGTTTCAGAAAAACTTTTTAACTTCATGTAGAGGAAAAAGAAATAGTGTCATTCCATGTGAGGCTTGACTGTTACAAAGGTTTGTTTAAACCTTTGCTTGTCTGCTGTCATTTAGATAGATTTGGTAGCACTTGAGTCTTATATAAATGCTAACATATAGTATATTATTCAAGTATTAAATAATTTATCCTGAGGCAAACTGTCAGTTTTTATATTGCCATAATGGGATGTGTCTAGGGGTTTTTCCCTTGATTTTTCGTTTGGTTTGGTTTAAGAAGCCACTAGGTGGAGTCCAAACATTGAAATCCTGTGGATGTTGATGCAGGTACCTGATGAATATGGCCCTCATACACTATGCTGGCTTCCAACGTTCAGCGCTGATTCTCCTTCAGCCTGTAAGAATAGGAAGTGTTGTTTAACTAAGATCTGCTGTTTCAAAAGATGGAAGGACCAAAATGGTCTTTCTGTTCTTAAATTTAAATTGGAAGCTTTTACAAAGCTTCATACAGTAAATTACTGATTGAAAAAGTTGTTTGTTGTGATTTGCAAATCTGCTTTTATATGCGTAGGAATGTCCTCTGAAGTATACGTAAGGTGCAAGAAAATCTTACTGTATTTATCTGCTATTGAAGTATTTAAAAACTAGAAGATGACTGAATTTGAGACCCTTCTCTCTGTCGTTCTCTCATTTTTAAAATCTTGGCTCCCACTTTATCTTTTTTCAGAGAATAAAGTTTTCCATCCTACATGAAGGTGATGCGTTCTGATTTTTGTGTGGCTAGATGGAACTGTCAGATCTATTAGGAAGTCCAATCAACTGGTCTGTATATATGTTTCCCAGAAATACATATGCTAATACTTTATTCTGTAAGATCTAACTGCTCAATGTAACTATTACTGTTTAGGTGAAGATTAATTTGAAAACTGGAAGTCTTGAATAGAGTTGTAGCTGTCCATATATTATCAGAGTTAAATGAGCCAGCAGGCTTAAATCTTGACCACATTATAGAGTGATTTTCAGTGTAGAAGCATATTTTGAATAAGGTTGCGAGTTTTTGTGTTTATATTTTCTAAAGCTGGTACAACCCTTTGCTGCTTATACTTTAGAAATTGTGGCTTTCTTGATTTATTTTGATAGTGTTAATGGAACACGCCAACAAAGCATTGCCTGGCATGTTCCAGTCACAGAAAATGTTTCTAAAGAAAATGAGACTAACATAAACATTTAATATGTTTAAAATACTTACCATATGAGTTAAAAATCAGTCTTTGCTTTATTTGTCTTTGCAGCAGTTATTTCGGCCACTGTATTGCAGTAATAGAGTATTATAATTGTATTTCTCCATTCTAAATTCAGATAAAATTTCTATTTCCTGGAAGCAGCAAGTAATCAAATTTGTAGATTTGTTGGTAAAATAAATTACCTACCATTCTAGCAAAAATAGCAATGATTGCAGTCTGTAACTTAGAAACTTTGTTTTCTTCTTTACAATTCTCTTTTAGAAAGAGCTACTAAACTTTTGTTATTCAATTTACACTGCTTTTGGGATTGGCACATTAATACCACCATTTGTGAACACATCTGCTTCTATAATACCCTTTGTAGCTGAAAGTCTGTGTGAACCTTATCCTTAAGCCAGGGTTGTTTAGATATGTCTACCGTTTTATGCTGCACTGCAGAAAATTGAGTGTAGTATCTGGAACAGACATTAACCTGCTCATGGCCACAGGGGGTAATTACAATATATATGTCACATTACGGACCTACAGTTGTTCATCCTTCCATCTAACTTAAACAGAATAAACTTCTGATTCCTCAATCCAAGCAATGGTTGGCTCTTCCATGATGCTGCTGCCAGTTACAAAAAGCAAGCCTAAAACAGTAATTGCTTGTTGTTGGTTCAGCTGCTATTTAAAGAAAGCTGTTTGTGGTTGCATCTAGTTCCTGCCATTATTAATAAAATTAATTTTCCAGTTTATATCTGGAAAGTTAAAGTTTCTCTCAGTGATTTACTGATCTCACTGATAAAATGACAAGCGTAGTTGCAGAGCATTTTTTAAACGCTCATACCATTTTAGCTATACTTTTCTTTCTCATTTCTTTGTAGTATATTTAATCTTTATTTTTAGCATTGTTTGTTTCATTTCTGAACAAGTAAATTAAAGTTAGTAAATTATCAAATTTTTTGCAGCATGATATATGGAGCTTGGGGAATTGATTTGTTTATGTAGAGAAAGAATATGAAACACTAAGCCATGAAAGAAATAGCCCAGGTTTCTCCTATATGTATATTTTTACTTGCATGGTGTTTTTTTATTAATCTGATGTCAGTAACATTGGTTCAAAGTGCAATCTGATTGGCTGGTAGCAAAGTGAGAACACATGTCTGTAAGTGGTTATTTGAAGAGTTTCATGTAGTGATTCGATGTGTGAAATATTATGTTACAGTTTTAAAGGACCATCTTCATCTGGTCATTTAGAAAGATTTACAGGTCTTTCTGAGTTTGCACTACCTTTGTTTAAATGCATAAATGACTGCTTTCTTGTACCAGCAGGAGGAGCCAAGGTATCAGCTTTTCAAAACCAGGCAGTACTGTGTTTGCCTGTCTCTAACGGATAGACAGCCACTTGCTGGCACGACAATCATTTATGCAGCTGTCAAATTTGTATGTGTATTTCCCAATGCAACTCTGCAACATACTTGGAAAAAAAGGTGGTGTTTTTTGGGGGTTTGGTTTTTTTTGGCATTTAAAAGTGGTGCTCTGCAGTAAACAGGGGCCCTGCATTCAATTTCATTAAATCAATCAGTCCAACTTCAGTTGTTAATTAAACTTGTTGGACAAGATGAAATTAATATAATCTGTTGATGCTGTGACTGTTTTAATGTTTGTTTCTGATAATGTGTAGTTGATCAGTGACAGGGTTGTGGTTTTTTGCATGTCTAGGTAAAGGTAATGAATAATAGCTCTAGGTTCCCTTTAAAGAAGAATATCTGCTTCATATCCTGCACTTTAGCAGGGTAGTTGTCAGCTTTTAAGTTGTTCAGGCTGAGGTATTCCTTCGATTCTATTTTAATTTTATTTTGACCTTGACTTGGTACATTTTGTATTCTTTCTGATGGTCTCAGGGAGGGGGTGATGATGGTGTAGAGTTCAGAGCCTTGATCCTACTTTTGGGGAAGTTCCTATTCAGCACCCATGAGGTTGTACCAGAGCTGCTCTAGCAATGTGTGGAAAAACTAGACACAGGGCAGTCCAGTGGGAAGCCGTGTATGACTTAATGAAGTACTGTTCTTTAATGGATTTGTAGATTCAGGGTAGAATTCAATGATTTGGGGGGATGGGAAACTAACGCACTTTGGGTATGCTAATATTTAACCTTTTGCTTTCAGGAAAGCAGATTCATTTATCATAAACTTCTAACTGAGATTGAAAGTTTCATTTGTCCATTGGAGAAGCTACTAAGGTATTAATGTTAGAACTAAGTTGGTACCAGAGGGATAGAACAGAAGTGGAAGGAATAGTCTTTATTCAGGCTTCATTTTCAGAGTTAAATGCTGGACATTGGTGTTTCTGTGCACCAGCAGCAGGGAAAAGTAAACATCTTGCCTATATTGGTGTGGGAGGACTTGAAGAAACTGTGGTAATGAGGAAGAAAAAAATCTTTCCAGAAACCATGGGTAGAAATATTTCACTTTTGTTTTGCATTAAAATAATATAAAGATATATAGATAGTTCCTCTTATAGACAAGTGAGACTTAACAAAAAGTCTTACCTCAAATAGAAGACCTATATGTGACTCTTTTCAGCTTGTTAGCATTTCACTCTTTTGCTTTTTTTTTTCTGTTCAGGACAAAATTACCTGTCCTTTTATGCATACTCCCTGCATTGAATGCCAAAACCTATCTGAGCACTTATGTACATACCAGAGTAGTTGTGTAATAAAATTAATAGCAGTACGGTGGCTAGCATTAAGAGAAAAAGGTATTTAATGTAAAAGTGTTGAGTAAACATCCCTTTCAGTAGCAAGCTCTCTGTGTGTGTTCTTCTATTTGTTTATTTATGGTCGAAAATTTTAAGTTGTCATTACTACCATAACAAGATGTGATTTTTATTTTTTTAGTTACGTGACTGAAATAGGGAGGCAGATAGTCTCTGCCCACCAGAGATCCTTCTGTGATGCTCCTGTTATGCTCCTATGATGCTCAATACTGCAGCAAGTTTTACTCCTTGAATGCAAGTTGCCTTTTAATTACTATCAAATTACTATCTTTCTCAGCAACTACTTCATATGTAACTGAGCTATTAATGTAGTTGCCAGGTGGACCTTTTGATGACTGTCTGGGTTTCTGTTAGCTCCACTTCAGTCAGTTGACCAAGTCTATACCCTTCTCTTATACAACCAAGCTGAGTGTTGGTTTGTTGAGTTGGGAGGGTAGAAGCCTGCATTTATGAAGCCAGTATCTCATTAACTTATATTTGGATTCGTTGTTCCAAGTCAGGTTGTTTTTTTTTTTCAATATTGTAAAAAAGATTAGTGAAAAGGCAGCCATTGGTTGCACAGCACATCAAAATCAGTTACATATGTAAGCTTTTCTGCTAGCTAAGGCTGAAATATAGTTGATTTATATAATCAGGGTTAATAGTATATAAATTACAGTAAACTTGTGTACATGTTCTGACAGTAGAGTGAAACTGTCTACTTAAAATCCACAACAATTAAAGGAGTAAATTTACAAGTGAGTAACATCCAAAGGTTCTTCTCCCATGGCTGATCATGTGACAGACATCCTGTATAAACATAGAAGTATTTGTTACAAAGAACATGACCAAATGACACTTTTTCATGTATTGTTTTGTGCATCTTTGCAGTTCTTGGTCTTCATAATCTACAAATCACTATGTGGGTGTTTATTCCTTATTTCAAATATGCAAATACTGTTTGTTTCTGCAGTAACTGTAATTCTGTTTTTCTTAGAGGATTGAGTTGTAACTTAATTTGTCTTGGTTTGTCAATACCAAAGTTTTTATCCCTGTCTGTACTTTGTCTTCCTCTAGATGGAAAAGGTAGAAGGCAAACCTGTGATTTATTTAAAATTAGATACAATTGATAATGGTAATGGCTGTGTATGGTCCTGCTGGACAAGCTATGTCTCTAAAAAGAGCTTTGTTCTTGCTTCTAAAAATATTCTGTAATTATTAAATGACTTTTGCCTTTCTTATAATGTTTACTATAAACTAACTATTGAACTAGAATTTTGCTATGCAAAGATGATTTTTATAATTTCAGGTCAGCTGGGCCACGGCTTCTGTTGAGAATGACTTTAGGAGCAGAAATTACTAGCCAGCTCAAGGCATCTTCATATGTAGCATCAGGCCGAAACCTTTTGAGATGGGACCTGTCACCAGAGCAAATTAGAACAAGAACAGAAGAACTAATCAGGAAGGCAAAGCATGTATACGACAGTGTCGGGATGCTTGATGCTGGAGAAGTAACACACGAAAATACTATACAGGTGTTGGCAGATATAGAAGTGGAATACGCAGGTTGGTGTATGTTTTCTGTGATTCTTTCCATAGGGCATTCCATCTGCACATAAAGAAACCCTGAGAAAATGTTGTTGCTTATAATTCTGAGCTATGCTGGTTTTGTGTAGAATGTGTGGAGGCCTCCGAAGAGTCTTCTAGTCATAAAAATCTTTCAGGGCTTCTCAGCATTATGTAACGTGATCAGCTGCAAAATTGTGTTGCTTTATTCTAGAGACAAAAATAAGGACACATCCAGAGAACCGCTTTGGTCACCTTTTCTGTTTGCTCCTGAAGCTCCACACAGTTATATTTTCTTTTCCAACAGTCACTAGTGGATAATGTGCAACAGTGTGGACTGCAGTAGCTGTGGTATGCATAGTACCTTCAAACCTGATAAGCAGTGCCTTTTTCAGACACTGCAGAATCTGAGACAAGCAAGTCAAATGGAACAGTGGAAAGGTTGATATGCTTCTATTGATATGCTTCTATTCTAATGTTGAGAATGGGGGAAATTTTGAATGCTTTTTTTTTTTAAGATGACTGATTTACTTGCCTAATTTTTTTTTATGGCCTGCAAGGCCTTGAGGAATCCAGGGAGAGGTGTTGGTCATCTGGATTGTTCTGAATTAATTATCAAGACAATCAAGACAAGCCAATATCTGGAGGGAGTTTAATGGTCAAACGTAGATAATTGATATTAATAATAATTGATATTCATAATAAAAATTGTCAAAGAAGATGGAAAAAAACCCCAATATGTCTTGGGTGGGTTTTATTTGAAAAACCTGTCAGGTAGTGGCTGCATGACTCTCAAAAACTAGTCAGTGTAATAAATTGTCAAGTTCTCTTAAATAGTCTAAAAAAATCAGTGGTAGCTACAGAAGTGCTGAAAACAGCCTCCTTCGCTTGGATTGTACTGTAATGTTAGTCTGGCTTTCACATTACTTAGAACTACAGTGTAGGCACATCCAGGGAATTGATGCTGGCAGAAAGACTGAGTAATATTCATCCAAGCAGATTCCTGTCAGATTTAGTTTTAATTTTACCAATATATTTGGTATAATTATTGTAAGCCTTTTCACCAAGTTTTAAAACTCTCTGCTTTAAATTAAATCAAAAGGAAAATCGATGTTTGATTGAGAAAATACTGCCCATCAGTTTCTCAGCATAGCCACCAAGACTTGCATCTTCCAAGATGCCTTTTTTCTCTACATGCTATTGCAGTAGTGGGTCATATTTAAGCTTTTAATGTTAATCTTCAAAGCTGTATATGAAATTAGCATGATTTACCTGTGAAACAGCCTATGGCTGATAAAGATGTATTACCACACCAAGACTTCTGTTGGAAGTCTTGGATTTTTAGAGTCTGTGTGTCCCTTTCACATGTGTATGAAAGACCTACTCTAATAACTGGAACTTAGTATCCGAAAAGACATAGATGACAACGGGCCTTACATTTTTGGAAGCCACCAAAATTCACTTCTTCATTTTGAAACATCTTGATATGAGGACAGGAAGGGGGAGTGGGGGAAAAGTTTCCTGTGGACTTGAATAAGAACCCTGTGCCCATGTTTGCATTCCAGAGGTTTCTGAATGCGCTGAGAGGGTTTGATAAAACAACTTCAGATCACATAAAATTACAAAGCTTTAAATCATCCTAAAATATCGTTACTATAAAATGTGCTTTTGCAGAGGTGGAGGGGAATGAAATCATAATTGGTTTGGAATTAAGTTAATTCAGCTGGTCTTAAGGATTTCTATTTTAGGATTTTCTATGTTCTTGTAACGTTCACTATTCTTTTAATAAGCAAGAATGTACTTAATCTCAGAAGTGTATTCTTAAAGTAATATTAGTCAGATTCTGATCTGTAGTAGTTGAGAATACACAGACAGCATCTTCTGTGTTCGTCTTGTTGTTCCTTCTTAAACACAGAAGAAAAGATGGGGATTTGACACTGTTCTCGTAACAATGTGAATATAACTTCAGGACAGATGGGCCTGTTTGAAGATTCAGAGCTTTTCAGTTTAAATGTTAACATGGAAATATCTATGCCAGCTATGAAACGATGTCAGTCTTCACTTACAAATAGTTCGTCTTTCAGAAGTCTTGTATGATATTTGTACACCTTTCACTTGATTTTGTAAAAACAAGATGATGAGATAATTAGGCCTGGGTAATAGATAGTTTCTACAAAATATTTATTTGTTAAAATGGTGTGCAGTTTTACCTTATCACCTATTAATTTTTACACTGGCTGTAATCCCTTTTTTTGCTTCAAGCCTGATCTATAAATACCAAAAGGGGGGAAGTTCTGTATCCTTAAAGTGTTTTTTGGCCTTCTGTGTAAGTATTCATTGCCTTTTATTTAAACAGTGGAAAGAAGCATGTTGGATTTTCCCCAGCATGTCTCACCTGACAAAGAAGTACGCTTAGCAAGTACAGAAGCTGACAAAAAGCTTTCTAATTTTGATGTGGAGATGAGCATGAGAGAAGATGTGTTTCAGAAGATTGTTTATTTGCAGGTAAATCACAATGATATCTGCATAACCTGTGGAAATGTAGATAAAATTCTAGTAGTGAAAAACTTCTCCCTAAAGAAGTTAGTATCCACTGCGCTTTTCAAGATCCCCATCACTGTGTGAGTTTCCCATGTCCATGCTAGTCAAATCTTTCCAGTGGGACAGAGCTATACAAAAAGGCTGTGGTTGCACAAAAACTTAAGCCAATGTAACTTGGTACTCCCACCCTTTGCCTTTCTTGTCTAGGTGTGTGTCTCCTCTGCATGGCAATAGCATTGACTTTTGTTAATCATTCAATGAGCTGGTACAAGGAGCTAAACTACCAGAAGGAAACATATCAGGGAAAAATAAAGTTTATTGTTTTCTGCTGGCTGAGCTCCCTGAACTGGTTTGCCCATAGTATCACCTGTGGGAGAGGAAGAAAAGAGGCTATGTAGCAATACCACCTTTGAATTTCTTTTCCAAAATCGTGCTTTATTGAAATTGTTGAGAATTTTAAAGTTGAGTTTTAACTATGAAAGTTAAAGAGAACATGTAACTGAGAGTGACCTTCCAAATTACCTCTTTTGAATTGCTAATTATAGCTCTATTATATACACCTCATAATGTTGTTTAAGTCTCAAAATAAAACCAAGTCAAAAGATAGATGTGCTGTTCAACTACTTCCTATCCCTTTTGTGTTTCTATTTAGCTTTCCTTCTAATTGAGCACCTACAGGAATCTTGTATTCTTCATTTGTATTGTTTATTTTGTAGCTCAAACAGGAAGAACATTTGCTTCTGTTCAAAGGTATCTAGTGACATTTAGTAATAATTTTCGAAAAGCGTAATTTAAAGATAATGCAAGGAGGCTATCTAATGTGAAAACTAAAATATATACATTTGTCCATGCTTCAGATGTGAATCTTCCCTTTCAATCCCACTAATTTTTAGCCTTCTTGTGATCCTGATAGTATGTAGTGAAAACTGATTTCTCTTATTTGCTAGTATTACTTTTTTAATCTTCCATTTGGTGCTTTCCTATTTCATTTTCATTTGCAGCAATAATTGGCTTTTAAAACAGTTACAATTGTTGCTTAAATATCAATTAATTTTTTTAGAGCTTTTTCATGGCTTAACAGCAACATGCAAGCATGTTTTAGTATTAGTTTTCCAGAGATACAACTTCTGAGCACATACCGTCTTCATAATAACTATAAGAGTAGTTGCTGGTTTTGCTGTAGAATGGATATGAAATTGTCTGTAGTACCAGACCGATCAAGTCTTTCTATTTCCAAATAACAGAATTCTTGTGAATCTTTGCCAAATTTCTAATGCCTTCTCCTGTTAGAAGCTCTTAGTTAAACAGGTTGATTCCAGGAGAATATAAAAAAGGACTTTTACAAACAGAAATATTTTGCTGTAAAACAGTAAAACATTTCAATTAAATCATGTTTTTCATGGCCTCAATGAGGATTTAATAGTTCAAGTGTATGAATTCAGTTTCGTGATCCTACACAGGGGATGGATTAAATCGTGGTGAGCAGAATGAGGGCCCTCATACTTCTATGTTATTTATAATACAGTCAGTCCACTAAAAGATGAGAAAAATCCAGTTGATCTTCTTGACATCATGAATGGTTTTGCTCCCTTTAATAAGGACTAAACTTTTCTAAGTTAACAACTGTTTAGTATTCTTTCTAAATTCTACTTTATTTAAGAACTGTTGATTGTGGAAGATGTATGAGGGTTTCATATTTAGTTAAAAACAAAAAACCCCCTGAAAATCTAATCTCTTTCTTTCTCCCATACATTAGGGGAGAAAAATTCCTGCATGAATTTATGTGGTTGAATATGCTCCTGATCTTATTCTTTAGAAAACTTCTATTATGGAAACATGGAATAAAGGAGAATTTGGTAGCGAAACTGTCATTTTAGATTTTATTACTCCTAACATCTGCACATGTTGGCTAGCAGAGGCATGCCTAAGAATGTTGCCAGTGTTCTCCACCCACACACCCTCAGGAAACTCAGTGTGCTGTAAACAGCTGCCTCTGTTTTTGTTCTAATTAGGTTTTGTTTCTTATTCTGCCTGATGGTATATAAAATCATCAACCATGACCACTCGAAGACTTCTGGAAAGTTCCAAAATTTTGTGTGTTATATTTGAAATTAACACCTTTGTAGAAATTGTTCATCAAAGAAAGATGGGGTGACATAGACCATGGAATCATAAAATGGTTTGGGTTGGAAGGAATCTTTAAAGGTCATATAGTCCAATGTCCCTGCAGTGAGCTGAGACATCTTCAACTAGATTATGTTGCCCAGAGGCCCATGCAGCCTGACCTTGAATGTTTCCAGCGATGACGCATCTACCACCTCTCTGGGCAACCCGTGCCAGTGTTTCACCACCCTCACCATAAAAAAATTCCTCCTTATAACTAGTCTAAGTCTCCCCTCTTTTAGTTTAAAACCATTATCCCTTGTCCTGTTCCAACAAGCCCTGCTAAAAAGATTGTCCCCATCTTTCTTATAGACCCCCTTTAAGTACTGGAAGGCCACAATAATCACCTCCCTTGTCCTGCTGGCCATGCTGCTTTTAGGGGCTCTGAGTGCACATTGTCAGTTCATGTCCAGCTTTTTATCTACCAGTACCCCCAAGCCCTTCTCTGTAAGGCTGCTCTCAATCCCTTCATCCCCCAGCTGGTATTGATAGCTGCGGGTTGCCCCAGCCCAAGTGCGGGACCTTGCACTTGGCCTTGTTGAACCTCATGAGGTTCACAAGGGCTCACTTCTTTAGCTTGTCCAGGTCCCTCTGGGTGGCGTCCCATCACTCTGGCATGTCAACTGAAGCACTTAGCTTTGTGTTATCCACAAATTTGCTGAGGGTGCACTTGATCCCACTGTCTGTGTCACTGAAGACATTAAACAGCACTGGTCCCAGTATGGACCCCTGAGGGATGCCATTTGTCACTGATTTCCATCTGGCCATAGAGTCATTGACCACTACCCTCTGGATGCAACCACTGAACAGTCCACCTATCAAATCCATATTTCTTCAATTTAGAGAGAAGGATGTTAAGGGGGACAGTGTCAAAGGCCAAATAGATGACATCCATAGCTCTTCCCGTGTCCACTGATGTGGTCGCTCCATCTTAGAAGGCCACTAGGTTGATCAGGCAGGACTTGCCCTTGGTGAAGCCATGCTAGCTGTCTCAAATCAGCCCTCTGTCCCCCATGTGCCTTAGCTTGGCTTCTAGGAGGGTCTGTTTCTTGATCTTCCAAGGCACAGAGGTTAGGATGGCAAATCGGTTGGTATTTCCGAGGGTCCTCCTTTTTAACCTTTTTAAGAATGGGAGCAAGGTTTCCCTTTTTGCAGTTACCAAGGCTTTACCTTAGTGTCAGGGCTTTTCAAGTATCAAGAGTGGTTCAGGAACTACCTCAGCCAGTTCCCTCAGGCCTCTGGGATGCATCTCGTCAGGTCCCATGGACTTATGTATGTTCAGGTGGTGACAAACCTGATCCTTTACAGTGAAAGGAACTCCACTCCCTCAGTCTGTGCCATGTGGTGCTTTCACACAAGAGGTATGGGAAGGGAGATTGCATGTGAAAACTGAAGCAAAAAAGTTGTTGAGTAACTCAGCCTTCTCCTCATTTGCTGTTACCAGTTTGCCAGTCTTGCTTATAAGGGGGCATATACTTTCTCTGACCTTCTTTTTCTCATTGACGTATTTGTACAAGTCCTTCTTTGCATGCCTTGCCAAGTTGAGCTCGTTCAACTTGGAAGGCAAGAGACTGGCATGGATGATTTCTACACCTGGGGATAGAGAACTCTTCATCCTGACCAGATCAAAGTTCAGAGATGATTCCAGAGCACCCTTGATTCCTGTGTCTGTTAAAATTTATATTCTTCCTTACTCTTAAAGACCTGACAGGTCTTTTTGAACATGTATCATCCTATCTGCATGTCTGAGGTGCACGTAAACTTCACAAAGGCTAATATCAAGAATAGAACCTATTTAACATTGATTTTTTTTTTTTTCAAGTGTATGGGCAGATGTATAGTTGTGAACAAATTAATGAAGAACACTTAGTTTTCTTCTCCTTCTTCCCAAAATAATCTTTCTCTTGCCTAGCTTTAGAAGGCATCAAAATTCACTGGATTTAAGGCCTTTAAATTAGTATTTGTGATGTATGTTTTTCTGCCTAAAATCTGTCAGTCTGACCTTGGTGCCTGGGAATGTTATGGAGGAGATCATCTCAAGTGCTGTCACACAGTGCATACAGTACAACTGGGTGATCAGGACCAGCTAGCATGGGTTTGTGAAAGGCTAGACTAATTTGATCATCTTCTGTGTCAAGGTGGCTCACTTAGCTGATGAGGGAAAGGCTGTGGTTGTTGTTTACCTGGACTTCAGTAAAGCTTTTGACACTGTTTCCCAAAGCATTCTCCTGGAGAAACTGACTGCTCATAGCTTGGATTGGTGCACACTTTGCTGGATAAAAATCTGCCTGGATGGCATGGCCCAAAGAGTGGTGGTGAATGAAGTTAAATCCAGTTGGTGGCCAGTCACAAATGGTGTTCCCTGGGGCTCAGTATTGGGGCCTGTTCTCTTTAACGTCTTTATCAGTGATCTGGATGAGGGGATCAAGTGTAACCTCAGTAAATTTGCAAAAAAAAATTGGACAGGAGTATTGATCTGCTTGAGGATTTACAGAGGGATCTGGACAGGCTGGATTGATGGGCCAGTGACAATGGCGTGAGATTCAACAAAGCCAAGTGTCACGTCCTGCACTTGGATCACAGCCCCCTGCAATGCTACAGGCTTGGGGAAAATTGGCTGGAAAGCTACACAGCAGAAAAGGACTTGGGGTGTTTGTCAACAACCAGCTGAGTATGAGCCAGGCTGAGTGTGCCCAGGTGGCCAAGAAGGCCAATGGCATCCTGGCTTGTGTCAGCAATAGTGTGGCCAGCAGGAGCAGGGAAGTAACTGTCTGCCTGTGCTTGACTCTGGCAAGGCTATATCTCAAATACTTTGTCCAGTTTTGGGTCCCTCATTACAGGAGCAACATTGAGGTGCTGGAGCATGTCCAAAGAAGAACAACGAAGCTGGTGAAGGGTCGGGAGAGCAAGTCCTGTGAGTAGTGTCTGAGAGAACTGGTGGTGTTTAGCCTGGAGAAAAGGAGGCTCAGGGGAGACCTTACTGCACTCTACAACTCCCTGAAAGGAGGTTGTAGAGATGTGGGGGTCAGTCTCTTCTCCCAAGTAACAAGTGGACAAGAGGAAATGACCTCGAGCTGCGCCAGGGAAGATTTAGGTCAGTGTCCTGGTTTGAGCTAAAACTTCCTTGTTTTGGGAAATGGACAAATAGAATTATTCCATGCAAATACTATAATTCCACATGTAATTGGTTAAGAGAGTCAGGTGGAATGTTACTTTGGAAGCCTTTAAAAGGTAGCAGGCAGGAGGAGTGACGCTCTCTCGGACTTTCGGACTCCATGAAAGGAGCACTCCCCCCAGATTGCTGGCTGGCGAAACCAGGACTGCTAGTCCCGACTAGGCCCGACCTGTACAGCGGGTGGACAACT
>NW_010420343.1:20278-35436 GCF_000710305.1 Buceros rhinoceros silvestris
GGTGGTGGAGTCCCCATCCCTGGAGGTATTTAAAAGATGTGTAGATGTTGTGCTGAGGGACATGGTTTAGTGGTGACCTGGCAGTGCAGGGTTCGTGGTCAGATCTGATGATATTAAAGGTCTCTTTCAACTGAAATGAATATGTGATTCTGTGATCTATTCTGGGTTTGAGCCAAGGAGATTTTCAGGAGCATGAGAGTTCCGTATGCCCAATGGGGGGGCTGAAAGATCCCTCATGTTGCCTAAATAACTCAGTGAGGCTTTTCACAATCATCTGTTCATAACTGTTGCTATGTGGTCAGATCTGATGATATTAAAGGTCTCTTTCAACTGAAATGAATATGTGATTCTGTGATCTATTCTGGGTTTGAGCCAAGGAGATTTTCAGGAGCATGAGAGTTCCGTATGCCCAATGGGGGGGCTGAAAGATCCCTCATGTTGCCTAAATAACTCAGTGAGGCTTTTCACAATCATCTGTTCATAACTGTTGCTATAATAAAAGCAATATCTTTTTTAGAGATTAGAGTGCTCCATTTTTTTCTCAGCCTTTCTATTTTTGAGCCTTGCAGAACGGTTAGCACAGTATAAATGGTAATAAAGTGACACTATCTGCATTTTTCGTGTCTTTCATTTTGAAGTCATGCTTTTTCTATCACACTAGTCTTGGGTCAGAAAAAAGAACTCTGGAGTTGAGTGTTGTCTAGTGAAGAAACAGTATATGAAAATTCTGATTGTTACAAATATTTTTGTACTCAGTGTCACAACATTGACTCTCCTAAATGTAGTCTCGGTAGCATAAAGATCTTCATGAAGCTGCAGAACTTCTGGGAGAATTTCTTCCCACTAGAAGAACATGAAGTCTGAGTGTCACAGGGAGTAGGGTAATAGCGTTTTTTTGTCTTTGTGTTGGGAAATAGTCTGTGAGGCTTGCCTTACATGTTTGTCACAAATGAGGATGGAGGTGTGGGGTTTGACTTGAAGAGGACAGAGGGCATTGTTTTCTTAACTTTCTTTCCAGAAGATTTCCACCATTTACATACTTTCTTTTTTTTTTGTATTTTAAGAAGTGAAAGCCAAGTGTTTAAAAAAAAAAAAAAAATCATAGGCATTATGAAGGGTAAACCTGCAATCATGTGGCTGTCATCATTGACTTTAGCTGTGTGAGCTATAGTAGTCAGATCATTCTTTCGTGAGTCTATGGATTCTTCTTAAATTTACCTGTAAACAGATAATATTAAAAAGAAAAATAGTTATTCATCATGTGACAGTATTGGTAAACAGAGTTAAATCTGCTTATTGCTTTAGAAAAGTTAATGTCAAATCAAAAAGTGAAGTGATAGTTGTCATCTTTTTTAGTCGTTTTTTTCTTACTTATAGACTGTTGGTATATGCATAAGAGTTTTAGGCACAATTGTACTATTGCTTAGCATCCTGCCTTAGCATAGTGCTGCTGGCACTTATGACCCTGCAGAGTGAAAGCAAAGCTAAACCATTCTAAGCTCTTTTATGGTTCTAAAACCCAATTTGCACTATTTGTTTAATCCTACATGCAGGGCAGTGGTGGAAATAGACATTGTTTATGTATTGTTGCGTTGATTATTTTTAAATGACGTATCTGTTTCAGGTATCTGTTTCAGAGTTTTTATTCTCTGAGACTATAACTAGGTTCCCGTCTCATTTTCTCTGTTTGAGGAAGAGAGGTAATTTGCACTGGCAGGTCATTAGTTGACAGCTGCACACAGTTGTCTAAGTCTTTCACAAAATCTGTGTGTTTCAACTTCCTTACTTTTAGACGTGCTAGTCAAGAATTAATTGTATTTAAGTAAGCTGATGAGAGCGTTGTTAAGGCAAGTCAGAGATAATTTCAACAGCTTCATATCCAAAGGTGAACTTAAATAGATTATGTCCTTTTTAACAAGGACTGTAAGTTAATACCTTTTTAAAATGTTCACTTTTAAATTTTTAAATTTTTTTTAAATGTTTGTTTTAAAATTACAGGGGGAGATAAAATTAGAATGTATGCGGCGTTATTTTCAATTTAGGACAAAATGGCAAGTTTCTGAATTAAACGGTTATGCTGTGGTCAGTGTGAAGGAAGACCCTCACAGTACTGATCCATGTTTTTTTACAACCAGTATCTTAATGTTGGCTGCTTCAGGAAATGACCATTCGAGAATCTTTGTAGTCAGGCATAACCAGATGTAGATACTGATTTATTTGTTGTCAGCAATTGATTTTTTTTTTTTCTGAAAGAGAAGAGGTATATGCTCAAATTTTATGCCATCTGATAACCTTCAGTGACACGTCTAATCTTTTGGGGTTTTTTTTTAATCCCTCGGTGTTATCTTATAGCCTAGATTTTCTTCAAGTAGTTACAAGAAAGCTATCTCTACAGAAAAAGCTTAAGTGCACTATACTGTAAATTAAAAGGATTTACCATTATGAAAGCATGTAAATGTGCTGAGATACTTCATAAAATAACATTACTTTAAAACCATGCTACATCAACAGAATACTATTGTATAAGGTAACTGTTTTTGGAAAGTCTTTCATGCTAAAATCTGGGATGTTGCCTTTTTCTTTTTTTTTTACTATGGTGGTTGTCTAAAGAACAACTGTTCAGCCCTTCTAATGCTTGGTATGTTTCTTACACCATGTTATACACTCAATTATCCTCTACTGTCATTTCAGCAAACCTGTGATCTTCAAAATGTAAAGCCTGAAACAAAGCGGTATCTAGAGAAATCAGTTCAAGTGGGAAAAAGAAATGGACTCCATCTTCCTAAAGAAGTGCAGAATGTAAATATGGACTGTTAGTATGTAAAGCAAAGGTGACAAACCATTGGAGGGATGAAATTATGGTTGTATAGCTGTACTAAGCGTATATTTGAACTTTGTGCTTTTAGACCTGCTTAATTACTGCTTTAATCTTAACTGTTCTTAGTTCCGGATTGATCATTTAAACTTCAGTCACCTTAAGGTTTTTAAATTGAACTTAGTCACTCACAGTGCTCAGTGGGTATAGGTGGTATGCATCACCTCTTTTAGCCTTCCTGAGTAAAAGAAGCCTCTGTGGAAGAAGTTGTTATGAAGCTATTTTAATTTCAGTTACTAACTGGTGTTGTTGAATGTGTCCAAGATTTTAGCATTTTGACTGAAAAACTTGAGGTAGCTTAAAGGGAGCACAAGCTGCCCTAAGAATTTTGGCTCTGTTAAGGGAGGATTTACTCAAGCATATAAAAGCATTCCCTTCTGAAAACCATGCAGTAAATTTTTCAGCATCTCAGATGCTGACATTATTCTCTTTAAATTTTGAGTGGTGTTGTATAACAATCTCAGTTTATGATACTTGAATGGATACTTGAATAGACTTTACCTTTTGTAGAAAATAATCATTCTTCATCACATCCTTCAGTTTGTGGGAACAGTTTCATGTGTATTTGCGTTGCTTAAGGGCAACTGTTGCCTCTAAAGGAATTTTGTAATACTTTGTAAGGAGGCAATACCTGAATTACGTTTAAGTAAAAACTTGATTAATGGTAGTCTCTGCCAAGTTTTGTATTTGATGTGTAACTACTGTGTTTATGTGAACCTGACAGTAAGATCTAGAGACATGCTATGTGATATACTAGAAAATAATTCAGGTGGTTGGATTTTAAAAAACGTTTTGGAATGGTTTTATCTTGTGTGGGTATTCTCTTCTTTTTGTCATACCTGTACAATTCCATAGGGGTGTTTTTTAGTAGTTTGCATGCGTTTTTACTCCTTCCATTTTCATTGATTTTATTGGATATTTTTATACTTAAATTGTAATTTAGACTTTTCAAGTAAAAGAAGATAATTGAATGTTAGCACATAATGCTGTTCAGAGAAAGCAGTACAGTCCCCTCTGAGTTGAGAACACATTTGAAATTTTGTTGGAGTGATAGCCCTGACACAGGGTTCTTTGGCAACAGTATTGCTCAGGACCAAAAAAAGATAAAAGGAAGGCTGAGGAGGAGTAAAGTGTGATGCTACCAGCAGGGTGTTACTTGCTCAGTGCTGGTATTCAGTGTCAGCTAGTAGAGAGCCTAGCTGGAAAAAGCAAAATACTATTCATGTGGAGGATAGTAATTGCCAAGTTTGATTTTTTTTTTTCCCCACTAAGATCAGTTTATACCTGATACAGGAATTAAAGATGATGAAGAAAAAATTGAGTGAGCTGTGTATAGACTTTAACAAAAACCTGAATGAGGAAAACACAATTCTTGTATTTTCTAAGGAAGAACTTGGTGAGTAGTGTGCTTGCTCCTTCCATTTCTTCAACCTTCCAGTTTTACTGGAGTAATTGTTTTTGGCCCAGTGAATGATGGTTAGATGAAGGGAAATTCTCACTATTTTCCAATCTTCTCTGTCTCCTTTTTAATGCTTCCCCAAAGTCAGTTTAGAATTACCATTTACAGGTGTATATGATCTCCTCGTAGTTTTGTGCTTCCTGAAGTGTTTGCCTTGCATCAACTTGACATATCTTTCCTACTTTTTTTTCCATAACTGTACTCTTCTCTCCTTTCTTTTTTCAGTTCTCCACCATCAGGCACCCCGTATATTATATTCATTACAATTATTGGAAAAAAAATTTCAATGCTGCCATATATTGTAGCCTTCAATCATTTAAACTGATCTAGAGATTACATGTAACAGAGAGTTTGGGGATTCTCTATCTGAAGGGCATGGCATAAAATGTGCTTTAATAACACCAGAGATATTTTTATGTCATATTCAGTTTTTGGCTGGTAGCCTGACCTATATTTGTTTTGTTCACAAGTGTTTGCAAGTGTTATTTTGCTTGGTTGTGATTTGAAAGCGTTTTATTAAATAACTGTAAAAAGAAGGGTTTCCATGGAGATTTCCGATGTCAAATTAGATTGCAGCAAAACAAATGCAACAATCTCACAAAAAAAGTGGGGAGTAGGTAATTCTGGTAAACACTATATTAAATTGTGTTCTATAGAAGGCCTTCCTGATGACTTTCTTAAGAGTTTAGAGAAGACTGAGGAAGACAAATATAAAATTACTTTAAAGTATCCCCACTATTTTCCTGTCATGAAGAAATGCTGCATTTCAGAAACCAGGAGAAAAATGGAATCTGCCTTTAATTCAAGATGCAAAGAGGTATGTCATATATTGACTGTTCCACAGGTTAATGACAGAGTTCAAAAACGGAGCTAGACATTCACGTGTTATATTTGAGTTCTATATATTGTCTAGTACCATGAAATCAAAACTTACCAGTGTGATCTTTAACAGTTCCTGGCTCTAGTGCGTTCTGATATCTGAAGACCTGATGATCTGCCTCCATGTGTGTACAAACCTTAACATTTCAGTGTGCTGTAAATAGAAGTAGGATTTTGATCTTTTGCCAAATTTCCCTAGTGTTCAGCAGCTGCTTATGTCACTTTCCTCCCAAAGAAGGACATCTGATTGTAGCTTCAGTAGTACTTTGGGATTTTTCAAAACGAGAGGTTATTTAAGCACATTTTAATTATGAAATACAGGTGATTAAATATGAAATTAAAGCTTTGCATATTGATGAAAATTTTGATTAGATGTTAAACCCGTAAGTTTTATAAAAGGTTAATTTATCTGAAAAATAGCTGAAAACATGCTTTATAAAAAGAAGAAATAGTTTCACAAAAAATTTGATACCAAGCACCTAAGCAGTTACAAAAATAATAGAAAGGATGGAAAGAAGTGTCATTCAGACAATTGTACCATCCTTTCATTAGAGAACAATGGCAGAGTTGAGCTTTTTATTTGAAGTGCTGGGAAATGTGAAGAGTACAAGGTAAGATAAAATGACACCAAGAACTGGAACACTTGCAGGTCAGCACACCTTACAGGATTTGCTGTTAAAACTGTGGGAGAGTCTTTGAACCTAGTGCTTGGAAAAAAAGTTTTTCCCTGACAAATCTCCGTTTTCCAGAGCTGGAGATTAAGACAGCGTTTCAGCTTCTCAAGGATCCTCTGCATGTAGGTTAGGGCCTGGGTTTTTTGTGTTTCAGGTCTTTCTCTTCACTGCTATGGTCTGAGCGGCAAAAGAGGGAAATTTGCAAGTAAGCTTTGAATGTTGGGACGATAGCTTTGCAATCTATATCACTAACAAGCAATTAAGCCTGCTATCGTTCACATTTAAATGATTGATAACAGAAATAAATTCTTTGCAACAGTTCAAGGTCTGTTATTATCTTTAAAAAAATCGTTGATTAAAAAGTTAAATCATAATAATGACTCAGATTGCAGGTAGCTAGTTTTCTAGTCAATCAGATGCTGTGACAAAGTAATTACAAGAATCTACTTAAACTTACATTATTTTGTATTTAATCTTAAACTTTAACTTTAAGTGTCTACTTTTAAGATTACGGATATTATTCAGATAAATGTTTTGATAACGTGTGGTTTTTGGTTTCACTTTTCAAATTTGCCTCCTTTCTGTTTTAGGAGAACACAAAAATTCTTCAGCAGTTGCTTCCACTAAGGGCAAACGTAGCTGAGCTTCTTGGTTATAATACACATGCCAACTTTGTCCTGGAGGTAAACACTGCAAAGAGCACAGATAACGTAACAGCCTTCTTAGGTTTGTTCTTGTTTATAATCAATAATTTCATATTTGGTGTGGCAACATGACTCCTCAGCCAAGTTAAATGTAAATACATAATTGGGTCATAGTGTTCATCACGTTTAGATAGAAAAAGAACCCTCTGTTGCCTCTGTTCTGGCATTTTGGTTTGTTTTTTGTTTTTTTTTTTTTTTTAGACCATAGCAACAAAAATGGAATTGCTCCAAAACGGCTTGCCTCTGTTCTGGCATTTTGGTTTGTTTTTTGTTTTTTTTTTTTTTTTAGACCATAGCTACACAAATGGAATTGCTCCAAAACGGACAAAATCTGAAAATAGTTGCTTTGCAACAGCCGAGATAGGCAAACAGTTAAGTCTTTCTCTGTCCCAAAATGCAGGTTTCCTAATTTAGAATAACATGTGCAGCCTAAGCAGTTTTATCAGTTCAGGAGGCTGCATCACAGTTAGAGCTTTTTATTCCCTCAGGTGAGCCATAGTTTTTTGTGCGTCTGTAGCCTTAGCATCTTTTTCTGATACCGCTGCATTAAGTATAATGAAAGATTACAGTATGTGATGACATAGTTTGCGTGAGCTGAATTTAAAAATTAAATCTGGAATGATAGATTACATCTGGAATTCAAT
Source organism: Buceros rhinoceros silvestris (assembly GCF_000710305.1). Classification (NCBI taxonomy): domain Eukaryota; kingdom Metazoa; phylum Chordata; class Aves; order Bucerotiformes; family Bucerotidae; genus Buceros; species Buceros rhinoceros. The sequence continues at coordinate 27,514 of NW_010420343.1, forward strand.
AGCCTCTAATGGAATTTCATCTGAAAGAATTCAACCTGAAAACAGACGTACCTTGAAAATGTTAAACTAAGCAGCTGACAAATTTATAGTCATCCTATTCACCTCAGTGGTGAACTGCTCTTGTGCATACCATTAACCCCTGCTTTCTGGAATTACGTAGTTCCACAGAATGGTATGTGTTCCTTTATTAATGTGTCCTAACACCACTTAGGATTGTACATTGATATACTATATAAATAAACCTCCCAAAATCACTTAGTGCAGCGTAAAATCTATTTCGTAGTAGTGTGGGTTTTTTGCATTTATGCATTAATAAAGACATTCAAATGCACCTCTTTCGTCACCTGTAATTCTGTTGTGTTTCTCCTGTAATGGAATGAACACAACTTCATATTTGGCAATATGAATTATCCAAGTATTTGTCAATGAACTTACCCTTTATTTTGATTTCTAATTAAATGTTCAAATTACTTGATTTTTTTTTTAGCTGTTCTTAAAGGAGTTTGAACTGATTTCTATCTATTATATTTCTGTAATTGTAAATGGGCTTAAGTAATTCTTTTTTTTCATTTGTTTTGAAGCTGACACACCTCATAATTTTCAGCAGTTATTGTTGACTTCAACTTTTTATGTATGAGATCATATAATTTTCTATTGATAGATATGTTTCGTGGTAATTCTTATAGAGGAAGAATGTTCATCAAATTAATTGTCAGCTTTAATTTAGATCGTTTGATATATCCTTGGCTAAAAGCTTGACAGTAGGATTTGCTCTGCTTTTTTCATATATGTTCATGTTTTAAATCAATGTTCATAAGCCGATCTTATGGCTAGGTAGAAAAGCATTCTGTCTGATAACTTATTTTGAATTTAGCATAATACAAGCTGCAAACAGTATGTCAGTCATGCTGGAAAACAGTTCACACACAGGAGTGGCAATTCCTAAATTTTATGCTCTAGATACCAATATTGAACAATAATCTCAATTCCTAAGGAGGAAGAAAGCATCTGGTAGTCCAGTAGTACTTACAAGAGAATGAGTACAGTGTGTACTTTATGGGAGTTTCAGTAAGCTTAAATATTTTATATTAAATTTATTGGATTCATAGTGCTATGTCCCTTTCTTGTCAAACAAAAGCTGTACTGGGAAAAAAAAAAGGGATCACAGAGATTGATATCCAGTGGCCTTGGTAGTCTAGAAGCTCGCAGTCATATGGGCAAGAACTCTTTAGTCTCTTGTTCTTCCATAGGCATTTAGCTAGAAATAGTTGTAGTCTTCAGGTGTTTCTGCAGAAACACATGAAGAGAAGTGAGACTACGTGCAGTAAAATCAAAGGCTTCAAGCAAAAATGTCTAGTGTAACTTTTCATTTCTGATATCTTTGAAAACATCTAAATTTACCAAAACCCTTTGCAGTGTTGCTAGGCCTATGTGGACTGCTGTACCATTTAAGGCATGCTTGCGATTAAAGCTCATTAGGACAGGAAAGCAGACATTTTGCTCGCTGTTATTCAACAAATGGAAAACTTTAGCATCCACTTCTGGGGCACGTGTTTAAAGTTGTGAGTGTATTTTGTAGGAATATTTATTATAGTAAAGAACAGAGAATTTGATTCTAGGGCAATCTTTGTTTCAGATGATTTGAGTAAGAAGCTAAAGCCATTGGCTGAGGAAGAAAGAGCATTCATTCTGGATTTGAAGAAAAAGGAGTGTAAAGAACAAAATTTTGATTATGATGGAAGAATCAATGCATGGGATCTTCCTTATTATATGAACAGAACAGAAGAGCTGAAGTACTCTGTAGATCAAGAAAAGCTGAAGGAGTACTTTCCAATTCAGGCTGTTACAGAAGGCTTGCTGAGTATTTACCAGAAGCTGTTGGGACTTGTATTCGAGCAAGTAGAAAGTGCTCATGTTTGGCATGACAGCGTTACTCTTTACACAGTAAAGGATAATTCAACAGGAGAAATGTTAGGGCAGTTCTATTTGGACCTTTACCTCAGGTAATTATGTTTTACTCTGTGTTTAAAATGGAATTGCACTTAGTGGGTTGCTGGTTTGATTTGAAATTAAATACATTATTTGTCCCACTGACAAGAAGATTACTGTGTTTCTTAAGTTGTCCTCTGGACTTTTCAGAATGCTTACACTTTTTATTTTTTTGCACTGCTACTGCAGTTCTTGCTTACATTCAGTTTGTGAAGCATTACTGCTTTCTTCATTTTCTGTAGTGTTGCTGTCTAGTCAGTTGTCCATAATTTTTTTGCCTCTATGAACTTTTTCCATCCTAAGTGTAATACTGTATTTTACTTTTCATTTATGTTACTCCAGTCTGTTCAGAACAATTATATTCCTCTTTGCCAAATGTTCCTAATTTCTCTCAGTTCCTTTTTATACTTTATACGTGTGTTTTGTGCCCAGTTGTCTAGATTGCTAAATAAAATACAAAATAGATCAGGATCAAGAATAAACTTCTGTGAGCACACCCTGAAATGTACTTCCAGGTTGATTTCTGTAGCTCTCCAGCTCTCTTTGTAGCTATTTACAGCATCATCTGTGTTCTGTCAGAGATTAGGAGACTAGACTGATTTGATAGGATTTATTCCTAACTAGTCCTTTTTGACTGTTTCCCACTGTTTTGTTTTGTTGGTTTTTTTCTTCTTTATTATTCTTTAGCTATTTATAAATTGGCTAATAACTTTTTCTCAAAAAAAATTTGATTTAAGTGTTCTCTGGGTTAAGAAAATTATGTTAGTCAATACAAGAGTACATAAATTGTTCTTTTTAAGATAGGCACGTGTTGGCTCCTTCACCTGTTTGCCTGCTCCCCATTTTCTGCATGTATATGTGAATTGCTGAAGCTCTTTGTTAATAAGACTGTTCTGCCTCAGCTACCCAATTAACTACTCATGTTTAAGAGCAAAAATTTCAAATTCATATTTCTTTAAACTTCTGGATCATACTGAAAACACAGCCAACTACATTCTTTTGTCTCCTGTGATGAAAGAAAAAGAAGTGCCTCAGAGGACAGAACCTAGTCTTTCCTGTAACTGTAGCAGTGTAAAATATTGTTGACATCCAAGTATATATACTTTTAGTATTTGAGTAAAAAACAGGTTCTTTTAAACGCTGCTGTGAATGTTAAACTAATGCAATATAACTTTTACTGTGTTTCCCCCCCCCATTGCTCTTAAAAGCATTTTAAACTTACTGGGTCTTAGAAGTCATGAGAGGATGTGATTTCTTTGTTTAAAGATTTCTAGTGCCACTGACTGATTGTTCCTGTTCTTGAATAGGCTTTACTATTCCGGTGAGCAGGCTTGTGGTTTGAAGATAGTGTCTGATGTGTTTTCTTACACAGAGATGGAAAGTTTGGGCATGCAGCATGCTTTGGTCTCCAGCCTGGCTGTCTTCTCTCTGATGGCAGCAGAATGATGTCTGTAGCTGCTCTAGTAACCAACTTCACAAACCCAGCATCAGATCGCCCATCGTTGCTGCGACATGATGAAGTAAAGACTTACTTCCATGAGTTTGGTCACGTAATGCATCAGATATGTGCACAGGTTAGTGACGTCTCAGTTCCAGTGTAATACTTCTTTGTCCGTTGTCTCAAAGCAAGATATATTTTGGTGGTTTCTAATTTTAGTAAACTACTTATGCAGTTTTTTGGTTATTTTTTAAAGTGGCAAGTTGGGGGGGTATTGACTTAATTTTTGTTTAAAACTACAGCAATGAATACACGTTCTTATGAAAAACATTTTCATACGAACATACTTCTGCATTTGCACTATGCAGATACCTCTGATGTGAGTAGATTATTGTGTAAGGTAAAGAAGGTGCTCAGTGGTGTTTTCTATTACAGCTGTCAGAGGGCTTATTATTACTTCTAGTAGCATGCTAGATCTTAGAAGCAAAAAAAAAGATGCTGTACCTAGGAATGCAAATGAATTGTGAATCCAGATCACTGCCAGCATTTTGGCATTTAGTACTCTCGAGGGCTATCACTTTTGACGTCAAAAGCATGAAACAGGTCTTGCCTGAGCTACTGTATCTTCTGTTCTCCTATCTGACATTAGGTTAATTAGTAACCTGAAAGAACTCAACAGGTTTTGCATCAAGATGTCAATAAAGCTGTAAAACTTACATGTAAAATTGATTCTGCCAGATCAGAAGTATATTATTGGCCTAATGAAAATTTTTTATTTCAAAGAGGGAAAAGTCGCAGTATTCGTTCACTCTCAAATTTGTGTAATTATCTACAAATCCAGACTTTGTGTAGCACTGCTTTCATCTTCTTTGTAAACAAGTACCAAATAATAAAACCAGAGAAGCTTGACAGACATTAGATTTTAATTCTTGACCTTGATCCCAGAGACTAGGACTGCAGAATAAAGAAACAAAGTCTTAGAAATTTATTTAATTCTAGATTTAATATATGGATTTCATTCCAACAAACTTCAGAACAAATAGCTAGACTTGCTTAGATATTTTTGCATTATGTCGAAGATAAAGATATAATGATTATTTGATCTTTTTCACCCTAAGACAGGTGTTTCTGAGCTCAGAAATTGAGAAATAAAACCTGTTCTTTCTTTTAAACTACTTAGAAGGTGTTTATAAATGAGACACATTCAACCTTGGTACAAAATTGACTGCAACATTTTGATAACCAATGAGGATGTGCCTGGGTGTTGCAAATCCCCTTCTGGGCCACGTAAGCCAATAATTCCAATGCATATGTACCTCACTTGCTGTGGAATTGCACACAGGTCAAGGAGGCCTGCTTTCCAGTTGTCTCTCCCACTGCTGGGGTGATTTCTCTGTGTGTGGCTACCATACTTAGTGCTTAGTATTTTTTGTAAATTGTTATTTGCACACCTGCAAATAACTTGCTAGCCCCTTGTAAGAACATCCTGTCCTCTGGGAGTTGTACGTGCAAAGCACTATTTTGTTTCATTTGAGGATTTGTTTAAGCATGTCACAACTTGACATTTAAAGGTTATGTGGGGAATCCACCGAGTGGGAATGTGTGAACTGCTGTTAAGGTCAGCTTCTGGGGACTGATGCTCCCTGTAATGTGCTGAGGGTCTTCTGGGAAGTGAGATATCAGGGTAGGGAGGGATATCCTGTCTATCCTGTTAGGGCAGGAGAGCTACTGAAGTACCTTGAACCAACTGACTTTATTTTTTGTTAGCATGTTACACTTGTGTATGGGTAAAGGGATTATCTGGAGGCCATCAGACTCTGTGCTCCTCTTGCATTTTGCCGTAGCCACTTCTATGGCCATTTCTTCGCGGCTGATGCTTCCTAGCTTTTCTTCATAGCTGCTGTTCACCAAGAACAGTAGGAAGGGCCAGCCTGTTACAGCTATGGATTGGAGCAACACATAGGTAAAAATGAAGGCAAATGTTTTTCTCCTTTTTGCTGTTCTTCTGAAGACACGAGAGGAAGATAGATGGATGTGACATACAGTTGTCAGTTCAATGTTATGTCCTATATTATACTTAATTTTTTTTTTTTAACCCTGCAAGAAAGTTCAAAAGCCAGTACTCTTATGGGCATCCATTCCCTGATGGAGGATGGAACCCAAGAATACCTACAGCTTCTAAAAACTGTGCAAACTGAGATTTCTCGTTTTCTTTTGACACTTGAAATGTTCTATTACAATGTTGCTGAGAAGGAAACAACAATAAAATTGGCAAGAGGAGGTAGACTTATTATAGGACAATTGTGGAGTGAGACCAAATAATTTCTGCTGGCATTTGAACAACTGTCTTTCAAAAGTGACTGTTTCCTTTTAGGCATATTCTGGGTTTTGAGTATATTTTAATAAAGGTTTTTCAACTGTACCAAACTGTTCTTCAAAATTTATATCAGTGTGGTTTTTTAAAAAACACAAAGTGAATGACAGTACTAAAGTAAAAAAAAAGCTCTAAAGTGCTTGGCTTTCAGAAGGAAGATTCTTTTATCAGTTACTGAGTGTCAGATTTGGAGACCTTTCATGGAAAAAGTTGCTAGGATTCATTTATATCAGGCCGTGTATTACTGACTCAAAAATAGTGCTATATGTTAACCACATGCCCTATGAATAAAGACAGTTAGGACAAAGCTTAACAGGATAAATCAGTCAAATAAAATCTTCGAATTAGTGCAGTAGACTTAAGCACAATATACTACTTTATAAGTGTATAATTGGAGTTTATTATTTTACTTTGTGGTAATACCAGAAAATTGTATAACAATTCACAAATTGTCATGAGACAGTGTGGAAATATTTGTATTGCTTTTATAACCTAAAAGCTAAAAATCAGTAATACTAAGAAAACTGAAATACAGATTCACACCACTGGAGAATGTAGTAAGTAACTACTGAGCAATCTATTACGTTACTTGGTAATAGTCTTATACCTGAATTTTTGCCCTCTTTCTTTAAAATTTTTAAATTATTGTTACTGACCTGTTCAAGTTTATAATCTGGTAGAAATTCTGGCTTCTATTGTCATTTAATACAACAGCTTTCCCTTTTAGACTGATTTTGCTAGGTTTTGTGGAACTAATGTGGAAACAGACTTTGTAGAGGTACCTTCACAAATGTTTGAGAACTGGGTCTGGGAAAAAGAACCACTACAGCAAATGTCAAGACATTATAAAGATGAAAGCCATGTTGGAGACACTCTCCTTGAGAAACTTGCTGCCTCTAGACTGGCCAATACAGGTATCTCTCTGCCCTTTCTCCTCACAGAAGTGTATGTATAAAAATACATAATTTAAAAAAATTGGCGGAAAACATTAAAAACAAACATAACAAGCCCATCACATTTCTTCTGTGTGTACACATACCACTGTCTTTCTGAGTTTATTTGTATTAGTACCACCATTAATAAAGGCTATGATGAAAGGTACTGCTATTTGAAAGAACAGTAGCAGCTCTGATTTTCCAGGCTATCCACAGGACTAAAATACCTTGCATTCCTCTCCATGTGACTCTCATACCTACCAACCCTGCTCATCTAAAATTGGGGGTGAAGGGGAAGGATTTCAGTTATTCTTTCTGACAGCCCAGGACAGGCGCTGTGCATAAATGCAATATCAGATTTTTCTGTATGTATCATCTGCATTTGATTTGCACATGACACTTGATGGACATGAAAATCCTTTGCAAATTGCCTGAAATACATACATAGCTTACTCCAGACAGAAGTGTTTTAGCCCAGCGTTGCTCAAACAGCCTCTTAACTTCCCAATCCAGAACCTTAAGTCCACATTCTCTACCTTACCAGCAGATATACTGCCTTCCCAAATGAAGGTCCCAACCTGTGGTCCCAGTTCTTTTCTCCTTCTGTGTCTTGTACCGTCTTACAGGTGTCTCCAAACCAAGGTTGCAATCTCACGTCATTACTTATCATTTCATTGTTATTCTGTCGCTATCAACCCTCTGTCCCTGTAATAAGGACTCCCCCAATATGATAGTCTTACCTATTTATGGTACAATTTGTCTTTAAGCCACAGCTATTTATTTCATACTGCTTCTGTGTCCTGAACAAGAAGTCCTTGTCCTTCTGGATTGTAGAGGCGCTGTAGCTACATAAGCATTTTGTCTGAGTAAAGATTCATATGTCGTAGCTTCAAAAAAGCCTACAGCAGCTGCAGCCACAGTTCTTGCTGAGTTTTGAACTATCTTACTACTGTCTGTGCAAGCCCTATATGAAACGGGCTGAAGACAGCTGAAAACATAATTTTAGATACTGAAATTTGCTTTTGAAGTATTTGCTTTATTTTGAGTTTGATCTGTGAGGAAAATAACATTTGAAAAGATGGAGCATATAATGATAATTCCTGTATTAAAAATATGCATCTCAGATTTTTGTAACTGAAGCAATAAAAATGGAAATGCTTCAGATTCTTTGGTTTTGGGGGGGTGGG